>NC_092338.1:124277500-124577500 GCF_046630445.1 Rutidosis leptorrhynchoides | reverse complement strand
TTTGCGAGTCCTCTTTTTGAAAAGTAGTAATCTCCCAATACATATCATGATATACTCTTTTCAATATTTCCAATTTTTTTTTTGAAGTTTGATGGGTTCTAGCGGTTGATGGACTACCTCTTTTATAAAATTTTTTTTAATATATTATTCTCAATAGCTATCAAAACACATATATATTTAAAATTTTGAGCCCTTAAAAAATTATGTGTTCTGAACGGTTGTCCATCTTACCCTTGCCTAAAGACGTCTGTGGCAATTAATCAAAGAAGATTGTATTTTTTGGAGTACGCATTTCATTATGTTTTTGCGGCTTTACCGAAACAGCTTTCTTTTTGCTTCTTCGAAAATGAAGAAAGATTGTTTATTTGATTCTATTCGTAATTTTTCCTTTTGTTGGCTTAGATATAGAGGAAAAATTGATGTATCTTGGAATTCTTGGCTGATTAAGCCGTTGTAATTTTTTGTTATTACTCTCTAGCGCCTTGTTAGGGAGATTCAATAATAAAATTCCATTTTTGCTGGTAAAAAAAAAATTATGTTTTTGCCTTCATTTTTTCATTAATTATGTACACTCCGTAATATTATTTCTATATTTATATTTACAAGAGTATAAACTACGAATCAGTAACTATTCTGTTAAATCAATTACTACGTATAACCGCTAGATTTACAATTATGTAAGAAAGAGAGCAAACGCGTACAGCTTTAGATATTTTTTTTACTATAAAGACAAAGTGATATGATAGCACATGAAGAACTAGAAATGGTACCAAATGCAATAATGGAGGTACGGTACAATAGAAAACGTGGAACTTGCATAAGCGTCAATACAAAGAGTACCTAACTACCAATCTAAGTCATTGAACAAGATATTAATGGTGTATGGTTAAATTTGTCTATTTACCTTGCAGTTAGAAAAAAATGATTGGAAAATGCCGAAACTCAGTTAGCCACGTATTTTTGATTAAAATTACTCTTATTTTTCGAGTATATTCTGAATATATAGAAAATTTTATCTGATTACCCTAAAGAGAAGTTTATGTCGTAATCTCACGGCCATTAAAACTGCATTATGCTATATGCTAAAAAAATTATTACTTTCCAAAAAAATATATATTGTTGGTGCTTAAGTAATTTTTTTTTTTTTTTAAAAGCAAAAAGTATTATTATTATATCTGGATTGTATCGTTACAATTCCCTACATTCATCTATACAATGATATGAACAATATCGATACAATTGGGAAAGATTGGAGTATAAACTATAAAGTAAAAGTCGGGAGCGACGAAGCCTACTTAACATTATGAGGGAACGAACTTGAAAGAACAAGCACGGAAGGATGAGACAACCGTACCGATCAAGCGGCGACAAAGTTGTCAAACAACAAACCCATTTAATCTACCCCACATAAGCTAAATAGAAACTGCGAGCACTACCCGATTTAAGTAATGTCGTGTTAACCGATTCCCATGCGATTTGGAGGCGATGCCACATAAAAGGAAGGGTTAAGGAGCCATTGATGTCATTCAATAAGTTTTTTCTTCCGAGATCGGTTTGACCAGCTAAAACTTTGAGTTTGAATCTCGGAGATAATCATAGCGGGATTCCACATTTTATTTGAGAAGACTTTTAGGTTTCTATGTTTCCATATAATATAACAAGCAATCCATTTAGTAGCTTGCCATAAGGAAGATCCAACGGAGTTATGTGAGAAACCTTGGTCGGTGATGATGGCACCATTGATGTCGGAAATTGTTGTGTTATTTTGGTTCCACCAATTAAGCAGTTGTGCCCAAATTGAAGACACATTAGGACAATTAATCAACGCATGGTCAATGGTTTCGATACGGTGATCGCATAAAGGACATAAGATGGTATGTAGATCAATTCCTTTTTTGTCAACTTCACTTCTAACTGGGATTTTTAGTTGAATGACTCTCCATGTGAATATGAAGACCTTTTGTGGAACGTATTTGTTGCGGGGAAGTAATATGTTTCGAGAGTGGACGCCGTACTTAAGTGTATTAATCAAATTTGACAATGATGATGTAGTGAAGATGCCGGATGCGTCAAGGGAGAATTTCCATGAATCGGGGCGATCCGAAATATTTATGGATGATATTAAATTAGTGAGTTTGGTAAGTTCATCCAATGCCCGACCGCTAGGTGTTCGAGACCAATCCCAAATTCCGATTGAATTGGAATTAACATTCGATATTCTTTCGGCAACAGTTGCTTCTTTTTGAGATTCCAACATGAATAATCTATGAAATAGAGTTTTGAGAGTTTCGGATCCGATCCATATGTCATGTCAGAAACTAATCGATGTGCCATTACCGATGCACTTTGAAATCGATGATGTGAAGAAAGTGCCTAATTTGTCTGCGACTTTTCCGGCTTTGATAATCTCTTTCCAAATGGTGCGACCTGAAATATTCCTGCATAAAACATTAGTATCCAACCCCCCCCCCCCCCCCCCCCCCCCCCCCCCCAACCCCCCTCCGGCCCATAAATACTTTTTATGATTTTTACCCATTATGCATTATGTTCATTTTTGAAACGCCACCACCATTTACAAAGGAGTGATATGTTTTTAGCAAAAAGAGACCCCACGTTTAAACCTCCATTTTCATATGGCAGGATAATCTGATCCCATTTAATCCAATTAATGTTATTATCGTTTGAAGAAGCTCCTCAGAAAAATTTCCGTCTTTTAGATTCAAGTACTTTAAGGATAGCGGCAGGTGCATGGAATAATGAGAAGTAGTATAATGGGATACTACTTAAGTATTCTACTATATCTATCCTAATTAGACGTTTGATCTATTATTTATATATGTTTTAAAATAATTATCTGCTTTAATATCATTTATTTTATTAATGTATCATTGGCTAAGTATACCATTATGATCATGATTGTCCAATGATATTGTAATAACTCTCTCAATTTACCTTCATACATTACTTTCAGTCATAAACTTTTTAAAAGGTCAAATTGACAGTTATTAAATATATTAAATCCAACAATAATAAAAATCTATGAGATATTTATTTTCGGAACGAGAGAATGTGATAAAACGAACTCGTGGATATTGTCTATCGTGGAAAATCTAGGACATACGGCGTATTTTGATTGATTTCAAGATATCATTGGTATGTTATCTTACTTCATTGTTTATTTATGCGAAATTTTCACTAAGCCTACATTTGTGTTGTAAAGTGATACAATAAATTACCATTTAGAAAATTCTCTCTAACAATATGAATTACTCTAACTCATCACACGTTTAAAAATTCTTATAAATTATCTACTACTCTTTCACATTATTATCTCTTTTGACTTTTATTGAATTTAAGATATATTAAAGAATTGTATATTATGCTCCTAATTGAGATATATTAATACTAATTTCTATAAAGGCAAAGAGCAGATTTCATTAAAACTATGTTGAGTACATACTAAGCATAGAGGATTATGCTTGCTACCAATTACGGATTAGGTGAAAACTAAAATTGCAGACTACTGCCATGAAGACCAAATATGCCTATATCAGAACCAATACTCGACAGAAAGAAATAATCGTACTAGATCAAAGCGAAACTCAATAGAAAGTCATCATCCAGCTACATTAGCCATGGTCATCAACCAAAGGGTTAGCTAGCCACTGATGCCAGTCTAACGAATGCTTTTTTGAACGATTAGATATTCAATGAAAGCTTTTAACTTGAATTTCATTGAGCGCCATAAGGACATTCCAACTAGTCCTCCCGAAAATCTTTGAGTTACTATTCTTCCAAATAGTATACCCACAACCCATTCAATGGCTTGCCAATTTTTTAAGGCATGGTTCAAGTTTGAGGATCTCTTATTGGCAAGAAACATTTCTTCGAAACCAGAATAAGCTCGGTTGTTTAAATTACACCAACGAAATACACGATCCCATAATTGATTTGCGAATGGGCAAAGGAGAATAATGTGTTCCACAGTTTCCAAATCATTGTTGCAAATGGGGCCACGAACCGAGTTAAGGTCAATACCACGTTCGTCTAACTCAACTCAGACAGTTAATCTTTTCAGCTTTGTCCTCCTGATGAACAAACCAACCTTTTGAGGCAGATAGTTGTTACGCATTGTAGCAGTGGATTGAGATGAAAGTTGTAGGATTTTTTCGTTTAGAATCTCGAAGAAAAGATGGGTTATGAAAAGTCCACTATTGGGCATTTCCCATGTCCGAGAGTCTGCTTTGCTGCTCGAAAAAACAAAGGATCTCATGGTGCTTTTTAGTTGTTATAGTTCCGTTGTTATTCTTCTAGTGGGGAGTCTCTTCCACTGCCGGTTTAATTTCCACGTCGAACCATCCTTTACCATATGATTAGACACTAATGCATTTTCGTTAGCATCTAACCTAAAAAGTCTTTCAAATTTTTCGCACAACAATTGATTATCAAGCCAAATTTCCTTTCAAAATAAGGTATTATTCCCGCTGCTTACATTCTTTACAAAAGAGTTTGCGAAATCGATATTTCACTTCATTAGTTATGTGTTTATGAGTTGAATAGAGTGCCAAATCGAACCCTTTTTCCAGGGAATTACATGATTAAAACTCAACCCCGTCCCTACCTTAGATGCTTTTAACAAGGGAGATGATAAATCCAACATGATTTTTACTTCTTCCAACATCATTTCATTCATCTTTCCCAAAATATCCTTCAATAAATTACAACAAAAAGTTTTAAAATTTTTACATTAGTTTATCATTAAGGGCATTTTAGACCATTTAAGTGGAAGAAGTAAAAATAATGTTGGATTTATCATCTCCCTTTTAACAATCTTGACCCAAAACGAATTGTTTTCAATACGAAATCGCAAACATCATTTTTCCATTAAAGATATGTTTTTTGCTTTAAGTGACCTGATCTTTAGTCTGCCCCATACGATGTAAGAATAGATTCCCAATTAATCCAACATAATTTATTAAAATTAATAGTCATATTAATTACAGGATGTTATAATAAAAAGTAGTCAACAAATTAGTTGTTATATTGAATATTATATTTCTATTTTCTAATAATAAAAAAGTATAATTGAAACTTAATTGTTTTTTTTTCTGTTATTTAATAGTAACGAACAACATTTTTTTCCGTTCCTAAAACTCCAAGTAGCCCATAACATTGTAACCATGATCCTCGCGATTCGATCTCTGTTACTCTTGGTAATCTGTAATGTCCCGATCCAACTCACCAACTCACCATGTATCTGTAAGGTCACTCAATCAATTATACTCCAAAATTTTATATTTGTATTGTAATAATAAACTATCAAAAATGTTTAATATATATAGCGAAACTATAACGATTTCTAATAGCAATGCACGAGTCATATTACTATTTAAACAACATTTAAGTTATCGAGCAAAATCATTTTCCACAGCAACGCGCGAGTCGTATATTCACACATTTATAACTAATTATACCTTTGCTTATCTCTTAATTATATATTAGTTCTTGAAGTAGTATGTTACTTATATAAAAACTATAAATTTTAATTGTGGGAATTCTAATATATTAAGTATATGTACCTTCAAGCGTTTTTCCGCTAAAATAATAACATTCATCACAAAGTATCTTTTTTAAATGTTCATATTTTCATGTGATCATAATGTTAAAAAAACTCAAAAAAAAAAAAAAATATACTTCTCTCCACTTTCATCCAAAAAAGTGATTCCCTCTTGATGATGACCCTATATATATATATATATATATATATATATATATATATATATATATATATATATATATATATATATATATATATATATATATATATATATATATATATATATTGGGGGAACTTGAGCCCGAATACAGATAGGACGGTTACAAAAAATTAATAAATTTTTCATTAGCAGCGGGGTAAACACTAATACAAACCTTATTTTTTAGTAATCTTTTTATTGGATATTTTTTAAAATCCGGCTGGAGCGGATACCCCTATCTGTCCTAACTAACCTCCGCCAAAGAGTTTTGGTTATTAGAACGCTAAATTTATAAAACTTGTTTAAACATGCTTAGAATAGTTGCCTCCTTCATACTCAAAAGAGTTTTGGTCATTAGAACGCTAATCTTGGTTAATCACATGCTAATGACACCTTACTGTTTTACCCCGTTTGATTTTTAAAGGAAGAAATGTTTTAAAAAGTATCTATTAACTTTACTATTTTACCCTATTTGATTTTTAAATTAGGAAGAAATGTTTATATACTATATCTGAACTGTGTGACAGACATCAACACAAGACATTTAATTTAGACATGTAGAATTCAACGATATTGGTTGAATCCGAGGTGGGATCATATTGAGTTTCTTAAAGTTGTGGACTAATTGGTTTGGTAATTAGGGCCAAACAGAAGATGACGACCAAAACATGTGAATGTAGACGGTAACATTTACCTACTTGCCATTCATGTCTCTTCCATAGTCCATACTTCTTTTGTGCCATTTGCATGTGCAAACACCGCATCATTACTACTATAAACATCTACATTCCCTGTTTCGATATATACGTTGAAACCAAGTAGAAACGTTAAGAATCTATCTATTATCAATTATGCATAACTCAAAGTGTTTTTGATGTAGCTGTGTTGATTTTGCTAACTAAATGATAAAATACATGCATGGTTGTTAGCAATAACTATTCTAATCTTTACATCTGTATGTTCGCATCTTCTAGTCACTAAATTAATAGCGATTTGGATTGAGTGATTGACTAATACACATACACTATCCATCACTCTCAAGGATTTTTTTTTTTTTAAATAGTAATTTTATTTAAGTCACTTTAAAAAATGGAAATTTATCTCAAAAATGGTAAAAACGAAGTTTGAAACTTCGGTTTTGCCAAATCCGAAGTTTCAAACTTCGGGTTTTTTATTTTTTTCATTTTTTTTACAAAAAAAAAAAAAATAATAATAAAAAAAGCAAAACTGAAGTTTGAAATTTCGGTTTTACTTTATTTATTTATTTATTTTTTGCATTGCAGTTGATACAAGTGCATATAACCCAAGCCCCACAGCAGCTTTTATTGCTAAATAAAAAAATAATAATGTGGTCATCTAGTTTCGAACCCGTGACCACTCGGATAAACACCCACCTCCTTAACCACTCCTCCATTTCTTCTATTCTGTTTAAGTTACTAGCTTGTATCCTCTTATCAATCCTCTTATTTATTGAAGTGACATTTTTAGTCATTAACAATTTTATATGCACTTGTATCAACTGCAATGCCAAAAAAAAAAAAGAAGCAAAACCGAAGTTTCAAACTTCGGTTTTGCTTTTTTTATTATTATTATTTTTTTTTGTAAAAACAAATTGAAAAAAATTAAAAATCCGAAGTTTGAAACTTCGGATTTGGCAAAACCGAAGTTTCAAACTTCGGTTTTACCATTTTTGCAACGATTTTTGATAAATTTCCATTTTTTAAAGTGACTTAAATAAAATTACTATTTTTAAAAAAAAATCCACTTTCAAGTGCATTTAAGCACATCTTAAGTGCAGACATGACATATTAACAAACTAATTTACTTAAATCTTTTGTCTTTTTATGTATTACTAAACTCAAAATTTGGCTATGACTTGGGTAAAACTGGAAGGTAGAGTTAAGGGTCGTCTCATAAACAAAGAAGTCAATGAGCATACAAAAATAGGCCATTATAAACGTTACAGGGTGATGTACAGACATGCAAAAAAGATTAATCCGGCGCTATTAAATTTTACTATAAACGAATTTTCTTGATCCAATTCATTAAAAAATATACACATGAATGAATTATTATACAGGCCTTTCAAAATTTTGGATTCTTTCAAACCTTTGAGTCCTGTTCGGTTGCACAATTATCACGTGTCCCAAAGACGCCTTCAGTAGAGTTGAGAAACAATCTCGCGAGAGTGAGTGGTACAATAACGTGTGTCATGAGATTAAGGTTGGTTGTTAGTATAACATACAATAATGGAAGGATACCGCAAGGTCAAAGAACCCTTTGGTATATGAAAGAAGTTTTTAACCCGTTGTTAATTTAGATTAAGACTAGGTAGAGATCATAGTAGTCCAACTGACCGTAAGTTTTTGTTTTAAGAGGAGCATAGTCTGTGTGATATTTCGGCTATTCTTCAATTTTTACTAGACGAAAGTGTAGACGTAATTAGGATCTTGGATTAATCGTAATAGCTAGATTAGAGGCGGAAATCACTAATCTATGGTGATGACGAATACTATGACACTTCGGGATCAATAATACCAACAATGGTTGATGTAATCGACGCCTAGGGAGTGTATTCGGTTGGGGTTTGGTCTAGGACAACTGCAAGATCAATAAACGTCGGCTAAAGGGTGTAGGGTTTTGTAACCTATGAATGAAACCCGACTTCCCTATTTATATTAGTTTACAGTGTCCATCGGTCGATGGTCTCTGACCTTCGACCGATGGTGTGTGTCCCTCGATCGATGGTCCCTACCATCGATCGATGGTCTGAGCTGCCAACCAATCAGCTCTAAACCATTTCACGTCATTGCTTAATCAAATCATACACAAAATATCAATGACAATGTTCATACATGACTGAATTATAAGTAACATTACAAATAGAACTCATCACAATATAGAACTTGGGATTATGCATCAACAAACTCCCCCTAATACCTAGTTCTATATCAAAAGTCTTCAGTCATCATCAGATTCATTCGTAATGATCAATCACCATGTTGTTCAAATAACACAGCTTAGCTACCTTCACATACTGTTCAGCCTGCACCTTGTTCTCTCGTCTATAAAGCATACGATTGTAATACAAAGTAAAAATATCAGCCTTGGTACAGTTTCTCAGCCAAATTGGATCCAACACACGAATGCAATCTATATCATGCTCATTCACTTTATCCAACACAATCACAGCTTCCTCCGAACGATCATCATAAAACCACCATCTGAATCTCTGACTCCAATTCTGCGGCAATTTCCTCAAAGGTACTTTCTTCATTGTCTTTGCTCGCTTGTACTTTACAATCCTCCGAGATTCATCAGTTCGAGGATCAACCTTGTAGCTAATCCTAGGAAAATGTGGTCGAAATCCTTCCCAATCCTTTGATCTAAAGGCAATTCGAATCTTCTTTACCAACAGCGAAGATAGATCATTCATACCACAATATAACATTCTCAACGTGGAAATTTGCATCAGCTCAAAGTATGGTAATGACTTGAATTCGTGACCATGTTTAAAGTAATCAACACCAAATTCTCGTTTAACCGCAAACATATTGAATTCTTCAATGTATGCCCAGGCTAGAATTCTTCCCTTCGCACTCTTCCTCAAATTTATCATCTTCAAATACTTTGGCTCAATCTTCGATTTCTCACAATACTTCCTAATCCTCAAAATATCCTTCCAATCAGCTTCCAACTTCTCAACTGTTTCATTATTATACTTAACTGGCAAGAAACCTTCAGTCAAAACTTCAGTTCGTTCCTTCTCTTTACACCTTCGATTCAAAATCTCATCATTGGTTCTAAACAACTCATCAAAACCAGGAAAATCTTCATTCTTATCATTCTGATACGTAGGAAATTCTTCATGAGTTACATCCTCAACTAGATCATCCACATCTTTATCACTAAAACCCGGGCCAAAAGAATCATCCTCAGATGGAGGATCGTCGGACTGTCCGTTAGTTGCTTTAGCCTCTTCTTGCTCTAGACGCACCAGTTCGTCCAGCTCTGCTCTAGAGAGGTTGTGAGGGATTTCTCCCTCTTCTAGATCATCATTAACAACAGAATGCTTGAGCTCATTCTGTTTAGAAAAGAATTCACTAAAACTATAATCAATATTAAAAGGAATTACTGACAGTGCAGTGGCATTTGAAGAACCAGGAGCCTCCACCACTCTGTTTTCAGGCTCGTCCTCTGTCATTTCAATCAAATCAAATTTTTCATCCCAGGCATTCAGCCTTGCAATAGCTGATGCCGCCAACTATTTAGCCTCTTTAGCCTCTCTCTTAGCATCTGTCAGCAGCAAGGATTGATCACCAACCTTTTTCTATAACAGGTCAACCTGCATAGTTAACCGTTCAACATCTTCAGACTTAACCTTGTTCTCTTTTTGCAGCTTCTCATACTTCTCATCCATCTCCTTTCGCATCCTCAGATTATCAGCCATAGCTTGCACATACAAATCATTTAACGTACGAAGAGTTGAAGATCCAACACCTCCCTCAGTTCCGATATGTGGAGGAGCTTCGGGAGTGGGAGTAGACACAGTCTCCTCAGAAACTTGTTGAAACACAGGCGGAGATTGATGTGTTGATTGTTGTTGTTGTGATTGTTGTCCTTGAGTTGGTGGCGGTTGTGTTCCCCATGGAATTCCAGTAGATGAACCACCGCCATCTTTATAAACAAGTCAGAACCTCCTTTTTGGTTTAAACTTTGTTGACACTTGAGAACTCTCATCTTCAACCATTCGCCTCTTCAAACCTCTAGAAGCATCATCATCACCAGCATCAGGATGAACACCTCCTAACTCATCAACTAAAACACCAGTACCGGATCCACCAGCAGCTTGAGGATTTATCGGTTGATCAACTTTGTCATCACTGTTATCCACTTCAAAATCAGGTTCTCTATCAGAAGCACTGTTCTCATTTCTCCACTTTTTCCCTAGAGAACACTGATAATTTTCTCTTGCAAGATGACACACAAACTTGCCATCACTTGCACACTTCTTCTGATTCAGTCTATTGAAAGTAAGATCAGTCATATGCTTCAGCTCAATAACATCCTTTTTCAGTCTAGGCAAGTCATTGGTTTGACTGTTGATCATTATCTGTAAGAACCTCGGATAAATCAAATACAGCTTGCTAGTCACATTGTCAACCATCAAATCAAAGATAACTCAAGAGAAATTAAAATCAGCCTTAAATACCAAAGCAGCAAACATCCCTTGATAAATCTCACTTAACTTATCAAAACCTCCTTGTAACGGACTCAAACATCTAAGCACAACCAGAGATAGGTATCGGTATGGTGGAGTGAATCCACTTCTTTTGATTGTTGCCTTAGAAATATCACCAGCATATTTACACCTCAGCATGCATCCAGTAATCTTGGTCTTTGATAATTTCTTAGGCATGTCCTCCTTATCTTCAAATAAAAACGTGTTGTGAATTATCTCCTCAGATACCTTTACCTCTTGGTTAAAACTGAGCTCACAATCACCCTATTGTCATTTCCAGTTTCAATCCTGGCATGTTCCCAGAATTTCCTCTGATGAGAATAATAAGCTGTACACGGCATAGACATAGTAGCATAAACTCGAGAACGTTTCAAAAACTCTATCACCCCCTTGTATTTACCAGCATTATGACCTTTCTCATTCATACAAGCAGTCAGATTGGAACCATTGCAAGCCATTAATCCTGGAAAATTAGTAGATTCAGGACCTCCTGAAGATTCAGTATTAGATCCGTGAACAACCTGCTCTGGGTCAATTTGCACACCTGAAATTATGAACAATAGCTGCAAACACAATTCTAATCAGTATCGCATATTCATGACATAGCACTTAACACAGTGTAATCATCACAAGATACATTACATCATTATTCATAGTAGATCAATGTCATGATCACACGATTACATGTCCTAAATAAAGTTATTACATATTCAGAATAATGTATTAATTCTAACATGCTAGCATTATCAAATTACACACCAAGCTGAAAATACATTAAACAAGAACAAATACATAACCATTGACACATAATTACTTATCCCACAATGGGATCTTCTGGCACTAGCTTCTTGACGTATTGTACCACACCGAGTTTTTCAAACATGTTATGCAATAGAGCCGCATAAGGAAATGGTTCTTCCGACTCAAGAAAGTCTTTCATCACATTGATTAGAAAGTGACCCATGTTAACCTTAATTCCATCAAAAAGACAGTACAATAGCAAAGCCTCAGTGCCACTCAAAACATTATCCCCATCTTTCCTAAAAATCACATTTCGTTTGATTATCCTCAGGTGAGGTTCAAGATGATAAAACACATCGTCGTCACTTATCTCAACCCTACCAACACTAGCTACTCGTCTTGGCTTACATATCCTTGCAATTATGTCAGACAGATTGAACTTATTGGGAAGCTTTCTTAGATCTTTACTAGGATATAACAGTTTAACACTAGAGTGAGGAACATTCAAAAGGTCTGAAAATTCCTCCATGGTCCACTTATACTGTTGATCAAATAGACCTGAGTGAACATATTTCTTTTTACCATCTTCTAAAGCCACATTAGCATAGAACTCATGCACCAATTGGGGACAATAATAATCCCCGATGTCTAGAAAAGCCTGACATCCAATGTGTTCCCAAAGATCATAGGTCTTGTGAGTTGCAATGACCTTTTGTTCCACTCGGATAGGTCGTCCCCTAGCTAAGATTCTCCTACGGTCGATGTTAAACATCCATTGCCCAACAAATGAACCTCCTAACATTCTTAGACAAACTACGAGTACTAACATTAGATAAGCATTAACAAAGCAATCAAAAATCTAAGAATTTCACAAACAAAGTATAAAACTGCACCATCGGTCCAAACCAATGACCATCGGTCGATGGAGTTGACCATCGGTACGATGGTGTAGACCTTCGGCAGTTAGACTAGACAAGCTCATAAATTTCACCATCTGTTCTACTTAAGGACCTACGGCCGAAGGTTAAGACCTACGGCCGAATGTAAGACTCCATCGGTCAATGGTCAGAGACCATCGGTCGAGGGTCTTTCTTCAGATGTGAACCCAAATAATCGACCCTTTTCCACCAAATCAATGTTATTTTGATCAAAAACATGCGGATAGGCATCAGACAATGCCGATAAACGTAAACATAACAATCAATTTAAACAAAACAACTCACATATCAACAAATCATGCACTAACAGTATTAACTTTTTAAAACTTAAAATCGATGATAAGTAACAAATGAAATCGAATTAGAATACCTCGATTATGGTGTTGTGATCACAATGAAAAGATTTACAAAAAAATTCCTATCGCCTTTACTTGAAAATCGATTGCAAAAACTCTCCAAAATCACCAAGTGACTGACCCGATAGTGTCTGGGTCTTTTTATACCCTTTCAGTGACCATCGACCGATGGTCTAGTCCTACGGTCCAATGTTCTAGACAATCGGACGATCATCTGTTCCTACGGCCGGAGGTCTTGACTGTCGACCGGTAGTCTTACCTTTCAAAAATTTTAAAACTTAAGGCTTTTTAATTTCATCATTTACATTCTTTTTCACATCTACTCCCCCTGGGACTGATCGTATAAAATAAACACGCTTTATTCATATAAGCTCCAAACAACTTATTTTCAAGTTTAAAGAAAAACACAGGATTCCTTTCACAGTGAACCTTTCTGAGAACTGAGTTGCCAAGCTTAATAATTAAAACATAAATGCACACGCAACTAACAAATAATGCTAATATTTTTGGAATTTTCAGATATATAAGCACATGCAAAATTACAAAGCAAGATACTGTACAAGATCCAGTGTGTCATGATCAGCAATATTATAACAGACATATTCAGTAAATCTTTAACCTTACATGTCTGCAATCATTCGGCTTCTAACATCAGTTTCATTAATCAATAGCATAATCAGGAATTAGATGTTATAATTATAAGAACAAATAATACTGTTTATCAAGAGCAACACTAAGAAGAACATAACACATGTTTTTGTGAGTTGATATACCATATTGATTCAATCTTTTTGATTCGAGGATCAGAACTGAACTTATTTTGACATGTTATTTCATGATTCATACATTTTCATGTTTAATAAAGCATATACAGAACAACTTTCAAATATATCAATAAACATTTACCAACTTTCACCCTAGACTTCGATGACCACGTTGAATTAATTACTTTAACATTTTCAATGTTAGATTTTGATCACAAAGTCGGTCCTCATTTGAGATCGCACGATGTATCAGGTAGAACAATTGAGCACCAATATATTGACGCTGTCCTCTTATCACATCAATGTACTTTCGATTCGATTGAACAGAACCATCTCACGATGTTTCTAGCAACCCTGTTGGCCATGAGCTTCTACCTTAAACTTACACTTTTCGTTTTAGATAGCATTGTTTATCTCAAATTTATTGCATACTTTGAAAAGACGCATACCGGCCGCTAAAAACCCCATATTTGAACGAAAATCGTATGATGTATGATGTTGGATGGATGGTAGTGATATATATTTGAGTGATGGAACGCTAAGATATCATCCAGAAGATACCTCCCTGCTATCCAGGCCAATAGGTACAATCCCATACCACAGACAAAAGATGTAAAGTCCACTCAATTAGTGATGTGGACTGAATGATTTAAGTTCTCTATATCTGATGATCTGATAATCTTCTCCCCCTCGGATGTAGATAACTAAATCTTCCAAACAGTTCTCTGATTGAAACATCTGTTGTCGCAGACTTAGATAACTTTGGAATCCTTGAAAACTTTGTTCAATCCTTGATCCCAGATTCTTTTGCAGTAATGTGGTGCATCATTTTTATTTACAACTCAAATAAACAAACATATGCATTTTTTTTTTTGATTTTCTGATGTTGCACTTTACTCCATGCTATATTACAAAACATAAACACAACAAATAAAATAAATACAACTATACATGATGATGCACCACTGTCTTTGACTTTTGTTGTATCTACATGGAAAATCAATCTTCTGATGTTGAAATCTATAACCCGATGACGTTGCATTGTACAAATCATTCTATGTCGGTGACACAAAATTGCACTTCTCAACCCTTCTAGAGAGAACACCTCCCTTTGGATACCCGACATGTATGTTGTTGGCTTTCAGTCCAAGCAATAAAGGTAAATAGAAACAAGTATGCATCCTAGACAAAGTATGCTCACCTTGGGGACTCACAAAATTATCCTTTGCTACCGAGTATAAATCGTAGTAAGGGAGACCTCAACCGTCTGTTGAGTTTCTGAACAATCATTTCTCAGTACATATTCAGTGATAAGTAGGTGACTACTCTCAACCGCTGTAAACCTTTCCATGATTTCCTCATCATGATATTTACGCGTTGTTAGTGTGATCATCTCTATCTAGAATTAGGTCAATAAAGTCTAACAATACATTATCAATCATTCTGTACTACTTGTTATTCACCATTTACATGTCAGTTCAGTATTGCAATCTGATGTTATGCGAGGTGTATATAAAATAGCTTAAATTTTACTAGGAGATACTATTAAATACGATACAATTTTACACAAGATATTTATTTATTTATAGAATGGATATACTTAAACCTTGCTTCAACACTTATAGGCAGTGTACCTAATCGTATAGTAGTGTAGTTTTTAGTAAGTCCGGTTCGTTCTACAGGGAAAATCTTTTAATCAAAGCTTAACGCTATATTAGTTTAATTTATAAAAATACGAATATATATATAAGTAATATTATTATTTTAAAGGGGGGTTTTTACCGTTTAATGACCGGTTTGTCGATTTTAAAACTTTAGTCGCAGTTAAAACAAAATGTAAAATATTAAATAAATAAAAGACTTAATTTAAAGTGTAAAGTAAATAATGATAATGAAATTGCGATAAATAAAAGTGCGATAAAATAAACTTGCGATAATTAAAAAGTACAATAATTAAAAGTGCAATTAAATACAATAACAATAAATAAAAGTGCTATAATTAGAAGTGCAATTAAATATAAAATAAAGGAAATTAAATATGAAATAAAAGAATTATGCTTATTTAAACTTCCGTAATCATGATGTTTGACGTGTTGATTTTAGTTTTATGCCCATGGGTTAATTGTCCTTTGTCCTGGATTATTTAATATGTCTGTCTGGTTTTTGTCCAAAACAGGCCATCAGTCATAAATATAAAGTGCGAGTGTCCTCATCAAATTATCCTTATACCCGAAGTTTAAATATTCCAACTAATTGGGGACTTAAACTGTAACAAGATTTTAATACTTTGTTTAATAATTACACCAGGATGTTGATAATGCTAAAAATGAACACATATTTTATAGCATTATTCCTCGAGAAAGACAAGATTTTAGTTGCAATTGTTCTATTTACAAGTGATATTCGTTTAAATAATAAAAGGTGAAGACAAAAGGCAGATTCGACGAATTAAAGACGTAAAGGTCCAAAAAGCTCAAAAGTACAAAGTACAATCCAAGTGGTTCAATTTATTGTTGAGAAACGTCTCAAAATTACAAGAGTACAAGACGCAAAACGCAAAGTACACGATATAAAATAGTACGCAAGGACGTTCGAAAATCCGGAACCGAGACATGAACCAACTTTCAACGCTCGACGCAACGGAGCTGAAAGTACAAGTCAACTATGCACAAGAATATAATATAATATTTAAATAATTCATAATAAGAATAATAATAAATAATAAAAAGTTGTTAATTGAGCATAGTTAAGGGGTCATAAGTGAAAATTCAAATTAATCATTCGCCTATAAAAGGCCATGTAATTCGTCGATTTAATTACACCTTTTTCTAATCAATCTTTTCTTCTTCTCACTCTCTCGTAATATATTTATATTTATAATTTATAATTTTAATTTTAATTTTAAATCCTAATAATAAGGGTATGTTAGCGAATGTTGTAAGGGTGTAAGTTGAAATTCTGTCCGTGTAAAGCTACGCTATTTTTAATCATTGTAAGTTATGTTCAACCTTTTTAATTTAATGTCTCGTAGCTAAATTATTATTATGCTTATTTAAGCCGAAGTAATCATGATGTTGGGCTAATTACTAAAATTGGGTAATTGGGATTTGTACCATAATTGGGGTTTGGACAAAAGAACGACACTTGTGGAAATTAGACTATGGGCTATTAATGGGCTTTATATTTGTTTAACTAAATGATAGTTTGTTAATTTTAATATAAAGATTTACAATTGGACGTCCCTATAAATAACCATATACACTCGATCGGACACGATGGGCGGGGTATTTATATGTACGAATAATCGTTCATTTAACCGGACACGGGAATGGATTAATAGTCTATGGAATTATTAAAACAGGGGTAAAATTATGTACAAGGACACTTGGCATAATTGTTAACAAAGTATTAAAACCTTGGGTTACACACAGTCGATATCCTGGTGTAATTATTAAACAAAGTATTAAGACCTTGTTACAGTTTAAGTCCCCAATTAGTTGGAATATTTGACTTCGGGTATAAGGATAATTTAACGAGGATACTCGCACTTTATATTTATGACTGATGGACTGTTATGGACAAAAACCAGACGGACATATTAAATAATCCAGGACAAAGGACAATTAACCCATGGGCATAAAACTAAAATCAACACGTTAAACATCATGATTACGGAAGTTTAAATAAGCATAATTCTTTTATTTCATATTTAATTTCCTTTATTTTATATTTAATTGCACTTTTAATTATCGCACTTTTATTTATTGTTATTGTATTTAATTGCACTTTTAATTATCATACTTTTTAATTATCGCAATTTTATTTTATCGCACTTTTATTTATCGTTATTTACTTTACGTTTTAAATTAAGTCTTTTATTTATTTAATATTTTACATTAGGTTTTAACTGCGACTAAGTTTTAAAATCGACAAACCGGTCATTAAACGGTAAAAACCCCCTTTTATAATAATAATAATACTACTACTACCTATATATATATATATATATATATATATATATATATATATATATATATATATATATATATATATATATATATATATATATATATATATATATATATATATATTTATACAAATATAGTTTTAAAAATATAGCGTTAAACTTCACTAGCTTTCCCTGTGGAACGAACCAGACTTACTAAAAACTACACTACTGTACGATTAGGTACACTGCCTATAAGTGTTGTAGCAAGGTTTAAGTATATCCATTCTATAAATAAATAAATATCTTGTGTAAAATTGTATCGTATTTAATAGTTTTTCCTAGTAAAAAATAAAGCTATTTCATATACACCTCGCATAACATCAAGTATTTTTGGCGTCGCTGCCGGGGACATTCAAACTTAAAAGCCGGAAGCGCAACGCTAAATAAATAAAAAAAAAAGATTTTTATTTTTAGTTTACTTTTATTAAAATTCACTTTTGTAAAAATACGTTTTTAATTATTCGAAAACATAAAAAGAAAACAAAAATATAAATATTTTTAAGAATTTGTTAAATATTTAAGTTTTGTAAAGTTTCTTTATTTTTATTTTATAAAAATATAAGTTTTATTTAAATATTTTGTTTTTATTAAAACATAAAAAAAAACGTCGAATTAAATCCTGTACCTGAGTTGAATTTTGGAACCCCGCGACTCGCGGAGTTTGCAGCTTCGAATACCGCAACTCGCGGAGCCGTCTGACACGGGCCACACAGGAACCCTAATCAGCATTAATTACGGAGTAATTATTAATTATTATTATTATTATTATTAACCCTAAATTACTTATTATTATAATTAGTTTTAAGTTTCTTTTTATTTAATTTATATATTTAGTTAAATTAGTTTAATTAAAATATAAAATTAATAGTTCAATAAAATAAATAATATAAAAATAATATTTTTATAAAAATTGTACTTTTTACAACTTTTTGTATATTTTTATATTTTGTCCCTTTTTAATTATTTTAGCATAATATTTGTATTTTTCGCTCGTTTTTAGTTTTAAACTTAGTTTTTGCCATAGTTATATTTTTATTTCTAGATTTTTAGGCTTTGCCGTAAAATCCCTTAAGTGCTTTTTCTTTAGACTAAGATTTAGGTACTTTAGAATTTTGCGACGCCTTTTTAAATTTTAGTACCTTTTTATGATATTGCCATTTGGGATACAGTTTTACTTGTAAGCTTTAATATTTTTAGACGCAACTTTTAATTCTTAGTTTTTAGTTCTTTTTTAAGTTTCAACGCTCTACTTTCTTATTTTTATTTTTCGACGCCTTTTACCTATGTATCAATTATCACTCCAATTAGTAATCTCAATTTGCAATTTTAATTTTAAGTTAGTGATAGTAATAAGGTTGGGTTAGTCGAGTGTTTTAAAGTTTTATAAGTCACTCTTTTTCTTTCTTATTTTTTGACGCCTTTTATTTTTCAACCCTTTTCTTTTTCGACCTTTTCCGACGCGCTCTTTTTCTTTCTTATTTCTCGCCATTCTAGTTTTTAGGACTTAGAATTTTTCTACTTCTTCTCTAAATTTCTTTAAATTACGAAAATTTATTTTAAATGGTTAAATTGATAGACATCAAAATTTTCTGGTTCGTAGTAATAGTTGGATTTGTACGTGGACCGGGTTATTGGAGCCAAACAGTCCTCAATTATATTGAGACCAAACGAATCCTGCCCCTCTGCTGCATCTTTTGGCTATTCGAAACGTGGGCAAAATCAGAAAAGTCTATTAATTGGATAACTTACTTAATTTTTCTTTCCTTTTAAAAACTAATAGGATATTCAGTGAATGCACCGAGTAAGACGTTCTCCACCTTTTGTACGTTCACCACCTGTAACTAGATCAAGACATTTAGCAAATATTACCGCCGTTGATTTTTCTTTAGAATCTTCATCCAGTCGACCAAGTACTCCAATTCAAATTTCCGATAATCCATTTTTTGAACCCGACCTCACAATTGAGAATCCGGAGAATATTCAGGGACAATTCATAGATCCTGAACCATTAAATTTTCCTCCGGAACCACCAATCATTCAAACAGAGATTGTTGAGGAACGAACCATTAAATCAGAATCCTCTAGTGATTCCAATTCAACAAATTCAATTATGGAAAATCTGGAACCTTTAAGTATGGAAGACCGAATGAGAGCTAAATGCACTGGCCAAGGTCACGCAATTACTCATCCAGACATTAATGCGCTAGATTATGAAATCAAAGGACAAATTCTACACATGGTGACTAATCAATGCCAATTTAGTGGTGCGCCGAAGGAAGATCCAAATGAACATCTTCGTACCTTTAATAGGATCTGCACTCTATTTAAAATAAGAGAAGTTGAGGATGAACAGATATATCTCATGTTATTTCCCTGGACTTTAAAGGGAGAAGCCAAAGATTGGTTGGAATCGTTACCTGAAGGGGCGATTGATACATGGGACGTTTTAGTTGAAAAATTTCTTAAACAATTCTTTCCAGCATCTAAAGCCGTAAGACTTCAAGGAGAAATTGTTACGTTCACACAGAAGCCAAATGAAACTCTATATGAAGCGTGGACAAGATTTGGAAAGTTATTAAGAGGATGTCCGCAACATGGTTTAGATACCTGTCAAATAGTACAAATATTCTACCAAGGATGCGACATCACTACAAGAAAAGACATCGATATAGCAGCTGGTGGTTCCATTATGAAGAAAACCGAAACTGATGCTTACAAAATTATTGATAACATTGCTTCCCACTCACATGAGTGGCACCAAGAAAAAGATATCGTTAGATCATCTAAAGCAGCTAGAGCCGATTCTAGCCATGACTTAGATTCCATTTCCGCAAAGATAGATGCTGTCGAGAGACGAATGGAAAAGATGACTAAAGATATACACTCAATACGAATTAGTTGTGAGCAGTGTGGAGGACCACATTTGATAAAAGATTGTCTTAGTATTGAATTAACAATGGAACAAAGAGAGAATATTTCATACATAAACCAAAGGCCTGGAAATAATTATCAGAATAATTATCAACCGCCAAGACCGATCTACAATCAAAACCAGAACTATAATCGAAATATTCCATACAACAACCAACAAGGTCCTAGCAATCAACAAGTATCCAATAATACTTACAATCAGCAAAGACCTAATTTTCAAAACAAACCACCACAACAAACCGATGATAAAAAGCCGAATTTAGAAGATATGATGACGAAGCTAGTTGAAACTCAAACGCAGTTTTTCACATCTCAAAAACAAACCAATGAACAAAATGCTCAAGCATTTAGAAATCAACAAGCTTCTATTCAAAATCTGGAACAAGAAGTAAGTAACCTAGCAAGATTAATAGGTGAAAGAAAACCGGGAAGTTTACCTAGTGATACAAATGCTAACCCCCGGAATGAAACAGCTAAAGTCATTACCACAAGAAGTGGTACAACACTTAAACCACCTGAAATACCTGTAACTTCTGATGAAACTATTCCTACTCCACAAGAACCACAACCTGAACAAGATAAGGAAAAAGAACCGGTAGTTGAGAAGGTTAATGAAGATAACACAGCTAAGGATAAACCTTATGTTAAACCATACCAACCACCACTTCCTTACCCGAGTAAAATGAAGAAAGAGAAACTTGAAGCCGAGCAATCCAAATTCTTGGATATGTTTAAACAGATAAATGTAAATCTTCCTTTCATTGATGTGATTTCAGGAATGCCTAGATATGCTAAATTCTTGGAAGATCTAATCACAAATAGAAAGAAAATGGAAGAACTCTCAGCTGTTACTATGAATGTTAATTGTTCAGCAGTGCTGTTGAATAAGATACCAGAAAAATTATCTGATCCAGGAAGTTTCACAATTCCATGTTTTCTGGGTAGTCTTAGTTCAATAGAAGCATTGGCAGACTTAGGTGCTAGTATAAATTTAATGCCGTTTTCACTATACGCTAAACTAGACCTTGGAGAATTGAAACCAACAAGAATAAGCATACAACTAGCCGATCGATCAATAAAATATCCTAGAGGGATAATGGAGAACATGCTAGTTAAAGTTGGTACTTTAGTATTTCCAGTAGATTTTGTTGTTCTGGACATGGAAGAAGATTCTCAAGTTCCTCTCATATTAGGAAGACCATTCTTAAACACGGCTAAAGCAATGATAGACGTGTTCGGTAAGAAACTGACCCTAAGTATAGAGGACGAGAGTGTTACCTTTTCAGTTGATAGAGCAATGCAACAACCGCAATCTGCAGATGATACATGTTATTATATTCAAACTATAGATTCACATGCAGAATTATTAGAAGAATTCCCAGAATTACAAGGAACAGGAGAATGTTCTTTAGGAGAAGGTAATGAACAAATTGATGAAGCTGAAATGTTAACTACACTTATAGCTAATGGATATGAACCAACAACAGAAGAAATTCAAATGCTAAAAGAAGAAGACAGATATCGATACAAATCATCGATAGAAGAACCTCCGACATTAGAGTTAAAGCCACTTCCAAACCATTTGGAATACGCTTATTTACATGGTGAATCTGAATTACCTGTAATAATATCGTCTTCTCTTACTGAAAATGAGAAATCACAACTCATTTCTGTGTTGAAAGCTCATAAACCAGCCATTGCATGAAAGATTGATGATATTAAAGGAATAAGTCCTTCGTATTGCACACATAAAATCCTTATGGAAGAAGGTCATAAAACGTATGTGCAATGCCAACGAAGACTAAATCCTAATATGCAAGATGTAGTTAAGAAAGAGATTATTAAACTGCTAGATGCAGGTTTAATTTATCCAATCTCTGATAGTCCATGGGTAAGCCCAGTTCAATGCGTGCCTAAGAAGGGTGGCATGACTGTCATTACAAATGAAAAAAATGAGCTTATTCCTACAAGGACTGTAACAAGATGGCGTGTATGTATTGATTATAGAAAATTAAATGACGCCACCAGAAAAGATCACTTTCCCTTACCTTTCATTGATCAAATGTTGGAAAAGCTAGCCGGAAATAGTTACTATTGTTTTCTTGATGGATTTTCCGGATATTTTCAAATTCCAATAGCGCCCAAAGATCAAGAGAAAACCACGTTCACGTGCCCTTATGGTACTTTTGCTTACAAACGCATGCCATTTGGACTTTGCAACGCCCCTGCAACCTTTCAAAGGTGCATGATGGCGATTTTTCACGACATGATAGAAGAATGCATGGAAGTTTTCATGGATGACTTTTCAGTCTTCGGTGATACATTTGAATCATGTTTAGTTAATCTTGAACGAATGCTTATTAGATGCAAACAATCAAATCTAGTACTTAATTGGGAGAAATGTCATTTCATGGTTAAAGAAGGCATCGTTCTTGGTCATAAAATCTCAAAGGAAGGAATTGAAGTGGATAGAGCTAAAGTAGATGTAATTGCTAAACTTTCACATCCCACCAATGTTAGAGGAGTTAGGAGTTTTCTAGGGCAAGCCGGTTTTTACCGACGTTTCATAAAAGATTTTTCTAAAATTGCCACTCCTATGAATAAACTCCTAGAAAAGGATGCTCCATTCATCTTTTCAGAGGAATGTATCAAATCTTTTAATATTCTTAAAGAGAAACTCACTAATGCGCCGATCATGATAACACCAAATTGGAATCTACCGTTTGAACTAATGTGCGATGCAATTGATTTTGCAATGGGAGCCGTTTTAGGACAAAGGATTGAAAAACGATTTCAACCTATATATTATGCTAGTAAGATGTTACAAGGAGCACAAACAAACTACACAACTACTGAAAAAGAACTCCTTGCTATTGTCTTTGCTTTTGACAAATTTCGTTCATATCTCGTTCTAGCTAAAACGGTGGTCTATATTGACCATTCTGCTCTTAGATACCTATTCTCGAAACAAGATGCTAAACCAAGATTAATCCGTTGGATCTTACTCTTACAAGAGTTTGATATTGAAATCCGAGATAAAAGAGGAGCAGAAAATCTCGCCGCTGATCATCTTTCTCGTCTTGAAAATCCTGAATTAGAAGTTCTAAATGAATCGGCCATACAAGACAACTTTCCTGATGAATATCTATTGAAGATAGATTATAATGAAATCCCATGGTTTGCAGACTATGCAAACTACTTAGTTTGTGGATTCCTTGAAAAAGGATTATCGTACCAAAAACGAAAGAAATTCTTCAGTGATATAAAACACTATTTCTGGGAAGATCCACATTTGTTTAAAAGTTGTCCAGATGGAATAATACGCCGATGTGTATTCGGAGATGAAGCTAGTAAAATTTTAAACCATTGTCACACAGGACCAACAGGAGGGCATTATGGGCCTCAACTAACAGCAAGAAAAGTTTACGATGCTGGATTCTATTGGCCTACAATTTACAAAGACGCAAGCCTTCTTTGCAAATCCTGTGATGCTTGTCAAAGGGCCGGAAAAATAAGTCAACGTGATGAAATGCCACAAAATGTCATTCAAGTATGTGAAGTATTTGACATTTGGGGTATTGACTTTATGGGTCCATTTCCAAAATCTCATAATAATCTATATATTCTCGTAGCCATTGATTATGTATCTAAATGGGCGGAAGCACAAGCTCTCCCAACTAACGATGCACGAGTTGTAGTCAACTTTTTAAAACGTCTTTTTGTAAGGTTTGGAACACCGAAAGCTTTAATAAGTGATTGGGGAACTCATTTATGTAATAATCAACTTGAGAAAGTTCTTAAAAGATATGGAGTAACTCATAAAATCTCTACTGCATATCATCCACAAACAAGTGGACAAGTTGAAAATACCAACCGAGCTTTAAAACGTATTCTAGAGAAAACCGTAGGATCAAATCCGAAGGAATGGTCCATTAAGTTGGAGGATGCACTCTGGGCTTTTAGAACAGCCTACAAAACTCCAATTGGAACCACACCTTTTAGACTTGTTTATGGAAAAGCATGTCATCTTCCAGTAGAAATTGAACACAAAGCATTTTGGGCTTTGAAGACATGTAATCTTGATTTACATGAAGCTGGACGTCTACGATTAAGTCAACTAAACGAATTAGAAGAATTAAGACATGAAGCATACGAAAATTCGTTAATCTATAAAGAAAGAACAAAGAAATGGCATGATAAAAGAATCAGAAGTTCAAAAGAATTTAAAGAAGGAGATAGAGTTCTTCTTTTCAATTCACGATTCAAGCTATTTCCTGGAAAATTGAAATCAAGATGGTCTGGACCATTCATAGTCAAAAGAGTTTTCCCATACGGAACGATAGAATTAATAAATTCAAATGGGATTGAATTTAAAGTTAATGGTCACAGAGTTAAACATTACATACATGGTTCGATGGAAGTTGACAATGAAGTTAATCATAATTTCACCACCCAAGAAAACCTTCAAAATGAAAACATAAATATGTTATCAACAACATATGAAAAATCAAAATTAGAATATAAGGAGGATTCAAATTTGAGTGATGAAGAAGAATTCTTATACAAACCTCCCATTCCAAGAAACGAAGAAAAATGTGAACAAGAAATTCAAATAGAAGTGAAAGAACCAAGGAAAGAACACCCGAAAAAGGTTTACAAACCAACTCGACTTACTAAAGCAGGAGACCCGGGTGAATTTATCATTTCTTGCTTACTTAATGATGGTGCTGTATATAATGGACTCGCAGATTTAGGAGCAAGTGCAAATATTATGCCTCTTTCCTTATACAAAAGATTAGGCATGGGTAAATTAAAACCAACCAAAATAGGTGTTCAATCATTTGACCAAACCATTAAACACCCGGTTGGAATAGCAAATAATTTACTTGTTAACGTGGGAAGTTTGACCTTTGTTGCAAACTTCATAGTGATTAATATGGAGGAAAACCTTGATATTCCTCTAATTCTAGGTCGCCCATTTTTAGCAACCACCGAGGCATTCATTGATGTAAGAGAAGGTAGAATGACACTTAGGGATGGTGATACATCGATCACCTTTGTGAACCGAAAGTTTAGATCTTCACCAACCAAAACTGTTAGACCAATAAAACGCATAAGTGTGGGGAAGATGAAGAAACACTTAATGATGATCCAATCACAAAGAATGTCATTGATGATACGAAATTAGATGAACCCATTTTTAACAGTTCAACGAAGAAACTTTATAAACGGATTCACGATGCTAAGATTAAAGGAAACTTTAAGTTATATAACCGATTAATATCCAATTTATCGTCAAAAGAAAAGGCGATGTTAGTTGAATTTGTGAAAGTTACGAAGGAAATCAACAAATGGATTGAAGTAAAAGTCAAAGATATACAAGTTGTTGATGATTCAATTGAAAATAATGTTAATCACAATTTTAACTAAGTATAGGGAGGTTTATGTATTTCTATTAGAGTTAGATTTTCTGTTTTCGTGTAGTTCTCGAAAATGGAACTCGAATGGTCTTTCCCTAGCAGACCCTAAAGAACTAGTCTTCTCCCCCCATTCTGAATTTTTATTTTTTTTAGGTTTTTACGAAATGAAGACTTCCTGTGAACTAAACCATGGTCTAATGCTACACGCTTTGATCACTAAACGTAATAATGACACACTTCCGAGTGAACTGGTATCAGTAGTCAGAGAAAAATTAGACAGAGTAAGAAAAGAATCCAGATGCGAAGATAATAAGTTACAATTTGGTAAAGGAAAATCAAAATCCGCAGCGAAAAGAAGAGCACGACACCTTGAAAAATGTCACAAATGCGGAAAATGGTCACACAAAGGTAAATGTTCAAATAATCAAACCTATTCAAATACCGAATTTGTTACTTTATGCAGAGATGGACCGTTCATATGTTTAGAAGAAAAAACATTAAATGCTCGAGGTTACGCCTATGTAGCCATGGAAAACCAATTAGTCCGACTATCTTATGAGTGGGCTAGAGCATATCACTAAGAAATCTATTTCACAGGTAAGTTTGTACAGTTTTAATTTTTTATTTTTATTTTTAACCTTTTGATAATAAACGCTAATTTGTTCGCTATAAAGTATTAAATTGGTATTCGATAAAATTAGGTCTTGCGACCGAAATTATTGATATCATACAAAAATTTATTACATCACTGTGAAATTTAACGTTTATTCTTAAGGTATAAATATCTTTAATCAATCAATCAAAAATATTTCAAAAATTCGTCATGAGTTAAATTAGGTCAATGAACCAAAATTACTTTACCGAAAAGAGGGGCGCATATTTTTGATAATATTTGATTGATTAAAGTGGGATAAAAGACCAAAAAGATTTTTAATTTTATTTTTATCATGTTTTTAAAATTAATATAAATTAATATTAAAATAATAATATAAACTTCTTTAAAATTGTAAATCTTTGAAAAATTAATATTTTTAATATAAGTTTGTATGTATAAAAACAAAAATATAATATAAGTTTGGTGTGAATTTTTAATTTTTAAAATATGAATTTTTAATTTTATGCATTTTAAATTTAAGTTTGGTGTGAATTTAAAAACAAAAATTTACTTTATTTCATTAAGTTAAAAATACAATTTTTAAAAATTCGTCGTGAGTTGAAGACTAGGTCATTGAACCGAAATTGCTCTACCCAAGGGAGGGACGAGAACTTTTATTATCATTATTTTTAATCTTATTTAAATTAAAGTATGCCAAAAACATTAAAAAACCCAAAAATCTTTGCTTTTAAAATCGCGCTTTAAATTGACAAATTTTAAAATTTTGTCGAGGGACGGACTAGGACATCGATCCGAAACGCCCTCATCCTAAAAAGAAACAAAATTTTAATTTTTAAATTAATTTTATGTTTTATAAAGTTATAAGGTTCGAGAAAAAAAAAACGCCAATATGTTTGGAAACTTTGGTAAAATTTAATCATTTTTCTACGCTATTTACCCTCAATAATTTAAATTGTTACTGATTTCTTGCAAATGAGGGCATTGCAAGATCTTAAGTGTGGGAAGGGGTTAAATTCTTTCGGAATTTTAATTTTTTTTTTTGATTTAAAACACTTGGTTATCATTAAAAATACTAGTAAAACAGTAGTTGTATTAGAATCTAGTGCTCTCTGATAACAAAGAACAGCTCTAGTCTTATATACTGACTACCCACTTCTAGTAAAAAATTTTCAAAATTTTCAATTAAATGAATTCAAAATCATGTTTATACATATTTATGAACGATAAAACTAGGTGTTAACACCGAAATTGTCGTTACCTCGGAAAGGACATAAATTGAGAAACAACCCAAAAATGTTAGAATTCATTTAAGAATGAAATAGAGGAAAATAAAAAGGCAAAGAAAGGAAAATAAAAGTCAAGTGTGGGAAATTTTTTACCAAGTTATTCAAAATATATATCACATATTTTTGTACAAATAATTAAAAATACTTTGTTTTGGACGATAATTAACTGTTTTACCCGATGAAAGAAAAGAAGAGATGGATCTACATGATGAATCAATTCCATCATTTAAAAGGAAGTAAAGTCTTCCGAAAAAGAAACGCGCTTCTTGATTTAGGTCATGAAGTTGTCGTCCAGACCAGCTGTAGGTTGACGAAAAATCTAGAAAAGTCATCTCTAAAATCAGCAGGAAATCCACGGACCTCAGCATCAAACAGGGTCGCCATGTGGTCAGACTTATCCTAACCATGAGAGGATCTATCTCATAAAATGGGGAGGGCGCCGTGCAAATTAGCTTGATAAGACTAATGAATCAGACCCCCAGAAAGGATAATCTCCTTAAAGATTAAAAATCAGATTTTAAGCCTGATATTACTCAATCCTTAAGATTGACTTTAAAGATTGAGAATTACAAATTCATGGAATTCGATGATATCTAAACTCGAGCTTGAACGAGAAAATATTTTGATCAAATTACAAACCAATTTGTTTTCTGAAAACCGATTTTCAATGCGTTCATTACCATTGAACGTAAAATCCTAGGAATTCAACGGAATTCATTAGGTCGCCTGAACCAAATTGGGTGTCAACCGTAAGAACGGTGGTTGCATAGCATGGTCGGAGACAGGACCTTGCGCCAGACCAAAAAATCATAGGATGATCTTTACTATTGCTCCTACCAAGGATAGTACTAGCATTCGACACGTTAAAGACCATAATCAAAAGCATGTCACGGGACATTGCCTTAACAGTTTCTTGTTCATCGCTTTCCTTTACAACCGGACGGTAGTTTACCGAAAGGTAATATACGGAACAAGTAAAATGGATGTGTGCTTTCCGATACAGGGATAGAAGTGGATTACACGAGCCTAAAAGTTTTTAGCCAAAATATTGATCCACAAATATATTTTGCAACACCGATGGTGGATCAAATCAGAAAACTTGTCTAGGGTAAAATCTAGCTTGAATTTTCAAAAGATCAAATGTTTTCATAAAGATCCAATTTCCTAACGGATCTAAATTTTTATATAGTCATGTGGGACTGTAAACCACATCGTTACTATCATTGTTCATACCGCCGTATTGAATTCACTGATGTACAAAGTGTGAAGAATAAAGAAGTGATTCAAGTATGTTTTTATTTCAAGACTATATTGCTTGAGGACAAGCAACGCTCAAGTGTGGAAATATTGATAATGCTAAAAATGAACACATATTTTATAGCATTATTCCTCGAGAAAGACAAGATTTTAGTTGCAATTGTTCTATTTACAAGTGATATTCGTTTAAATAATAAAAGGTGAAGACAAAAGGCAGATTCGATGAATTAAAGATGCAAAGGTCCAAAAAGCTCAAAAGTACAAAGTACAATCCAAGTGGTTCAATTTATTGTTGAGAAACGTCTCAAAATTACAAGAGTACAAGACGCAAAATGCAAAGTACACGATATAAAATAGTACGCAAGGACGTTCGAAAATCCGGAACCGAGACATGAACCAACTTTCAACGCTCGACGCAACGGAGCTGAAAGTACAAGTCAACTATGCACAAGAATATAATATAATATTTAAATAATTCATAATAGGAATAATAATAAATAATAAAAAGTTGTTAATTGAGCATAGTTAAGGGGTCATAAGTGAAAATTCAAATTAATCATTCGCCTATAAAAGGCCATGTAATTCGTCGATTTAATTACATCTTTTTCTAATCAATCTTTTCTTCTTCTCACTCTCTCGTAATATATTTATATTTATAATTTATAATTATAATTTTAATTTTAAATCCTAATAATAAGGGTATGTTAGCGAATGTTGTAAGGGTGTAAGTCGAAATTCTGTTCGTGTAAAGCTACACTATTTTTAATCATTGTAAGTTATGTTCAACCTTTTTAATTTAATGTCTCGTAGCTAAATTATTATTATGCTTATTTAAGCCGAAGTAATCATGATGTTGGGCTAATTACTAAAATTGGGTAATTGGGCTTTGTACCATAATTGGGGTTTGGACAAAAGAACGACACTTGTGGAAATTAGACTATGGGCTATTAATGGGCTTTATATTTGTTTAACTAAATGATAGTTTGTTAATTTTAATATAAATATTTACAATTGGACGTCCCTATAAATAACCATATACACTCGATCGGACACGATGGGCGGGGTATTTATATGTACGAATAATCGTTCATTTAACCGCACACGGGAATGGATTAATAGTCTATGGAATTATTAAAACAGGGGTAAAATTATGTACAAGGACACTTGGCATAATTGTTAACAAAGTATTAAAACCTTGGGTTACACACAGTCGATATCCTGGTGTAATTATTAAACAAAGTATTAAGACCTTGTTACAGTTTAAGTCCCCAATTAGTTGGAATATTTGCTTCGGGTATAAGGATAATTTGACGAGGATACTCGCACTTTATATTTATGACTGATGGACTGTTATGGACAAAAACCAGACGGACATATTAAATAATCCAGGAAAAAGGACAATTAACCCATGGGCATAAAACTAAAATCAACACGTCAAACATCATGATTACGGAAGTTTAAATAATCATAATTCTTTTATTTCATATTTAATTTCCTTTATTTTATATTTAATTGCACTTTTAATTATCGCACTTTTATTTATTGTTATTGTATTTAATTGCACTTTTAATTATCGTACTTTTTAATTATAGCAATTTTATTTTATCGCACTTTTATTTATCGTTATTTACTTTACGCTTTAAATTAAGTCTTTTATTTATTTAATATTTTACATTAGGTTTTAACTGCGACTAAGTTTTAAAATCGACAAACCGGTCATTAAACGGTAAAAACCCCTTTTATAATAATAATAATACTACTACTACCTATATATATATATATATATATATATATATATATATATATATATATATATATATATATATATATATACATATATATATACAAATATAGTTTTAAAAATATAGCGTTAAACTTCACTAGCTTTCCCTGTGGAACGAACCGGACTTACTAAAAACTACACTACTGTACGATTAGGTACACTGCCTATAAGTGTTGTAGCAAGGTTTAAGTATATCCATTCTATAAATAAATAAATATCTTGTGTAAAATTGTATCGTATTTAATAGTTTTTCCTAGTAAAAAATAAAGCTATTTCATATACACCTCGCATAACATTAGATGTTGACTGAGTGTAACCCAAGGTTTTAATACTTTATTATCAATTATGCCAAGTGTCCTTGTACATAATTTCACCCCTGTTTTATTAATTCTAGTGGCTATTAATCCATTCCCGTGTCCGGTTAAATGAACGATTATTCGTACATATAAATACCCCGCCCATCGTGTCCGATCGAGTGTATATGGTTATTTATAGGGACGTCCAATTGTAAATCTTTATATTAACATTAACAAACTATCATTTAGTTAAACAAATATAAAGCCCATTAATATCCCATAGTCTAATTTCCACAAGTGTCGTTCTTTTGTCCAAACCCCAATTATGGTACAAAGCCCAATTACCCAATTTTAATATTTTTAGCCCAACATCATGATTACTTCGGATTAAATAAGCATAATAATAACTTAGCTACGAGACATTAAATTAAAAAGGTTGAACTTAACTTACAATGATTAAAAATAGCGTAGCGTTACACGGACAGAATTTCGACTTACACCCTTACAACATTCGCTAACATACCCTTATTATTAGAATTAAAATTAAAATTAAAATTAAAATATAAATATAAATATATACTACGTATATAGATAGAGAGATTGATATTATGGATTGAAAAATAGTGCACCAAAGCTCGATTTTTGTAGGCCTGTGATCTGGAAAAGGGGCTCATGCGATCGCATGGATTTATGCCTTCCAGGCCATACGATCGCATGGCCAGCTGGGGAGAGACACTTTTGGTTGTTTTCTTCTGCCGACGTTTATTTAAATATAATATAATATATATATTAATTTTAAAAATTAATTATATATTATATTATATTCATATGCATAGTTGACTTGCAATTTTTAGTCCGTTGCGTCGAGCGTTGAGAGTTGACTCTGGTCCCGGTTTCGGATTTTTGAACGTCCTTGCGTACAATTTAATATCTTATACTTTTCGTTTTGAATCTTGTACTCTTGTAATTTTGAGACGTTTCTTATCAATAATTGGAACCTCATTGATTGTATTTTGTACTTTTGAGCTTTTTGGTCGTTTGCGTCTTCAATTCGTCGAATCTGTCTTTTGTCTTCACCTTTTATTATTTAAACGAATATCACTTGTAAATAGGACAATTGTAACTAAAAGCTTGTCTTTCTTGAGGAATAATGTTATGAAATATATGTTCGTTTTTAGCATTATCAAATATTCCCACACTTGAGCGTTGCTTGTCCTCAAGCAATATAGTCTTGAAATACTAGAATCACTTCTTTATTCTTCACACTTTGTACATCTGTGATTTCTTTACGGCGGTATAAACAATGGTAGTAACGATGTGGTTTACAGTCCCACATGACTATAAAATTTAGATCCATTAAGGAAATTGGATCTTTATGAAAACATTTGATCTTTTGAAAATTAAATCTAGTTTTTACCCTAGATAAGTTTTCCAGAATAACCCTTCACCGGTGTTTGCAAAATATTTTTGTGGGCTTGGTGGGTTTCAGATTTGAAAATTTTAGCTCAAAACTTGTGGTTTTGTGTCACCCACTTGCTAACCTTGTATTAGGAAAGCAACACATCCAGTATACTTGCTCCGTATATTACCTTTCGGTAAACTACCGTCCGGTTATAAAGGAAAGCATTGAACAAGTAACTGTTAAGGCAATGTCCCCTGACATGCTTTTAATTATGGTCTATAACGTGTCGGACGCAATTACTATCCTTTGTAGGAGCAATAGTAAAGCTCACCCTTATGATTTTTAGGTCTGGAACAAGGTCCTATCTTCGACCATGCTATGCAACCACCGTTCTTACGGTTGACACCCGATTTGGTTCAGGTGACCTAATGGATTCCAGGTGAATTCTTAGGATTTTACGTTCAATGGTAATGAACGCATTGAAAATGGGTTTTCAGAAAACAAATCGGTTTGTAATTTTGATCAAAATATTTTCTCGTTCAAGCTCGAGTTTAGATATCATTGAATTCCATGAGTTTGAATTCTCAATCTTTAAGGTCAATCTCTAGGATTGAGTAATATCAGGCTTAAAAGCTGATTTTTGATCTTTTAAGGAGATTATCCTTTCTGGGGATCTGATTTATTAGTCTTATCAAGCTAATTTGCACGGTGCCCCCCATTGTACGAGATAAATCCTTCTCATGGTTAGGATAAATCTGACCACTTGGCGACCCTGTTTGATGCTGAGGTTCGTGGATTTTCTGCTGATTTTAGAGATGACTTTTCTAGATTTTTCGTCAACCTACAGATGGTCTGGACGACAACTTTTTGACCTAAATCAAGAAGCACGTTTCTTTTTCAGAAGACTTTACTTCCTTTTAACGATGAAATTGATTCATCGTGTAGATCCATCTCTTCTTTTCTTTCATCGGGTAAAACAGTTTAGTTTAGTCCAAAGCAAAAGTATCTTCAATTATTTGTACAAAAATATGTGATATGTATTTTGAATAACTCGGTGAAAATTTCCCACACTTGGCTTTTATTTTCCTTTTTATTGTCCTCTATTCCATTTTAAATGAATTTTAACATTTTGGTTTGTTTCTCAATTTATGTCCTTTCCGAGGTTACAATAATTTTGGTGTTAACACCTAGTTTTATCGTTCATAAATATGTATAAACATGATTTTGAGTTCATTTAATTGAAAATTTTGAAAATTTTTACTAGAATTGGGTAGTCAGTATATAAGACTAGGGCTGTTCTTTATTATCAGAGAGCACTAGATTTTAATACAACTACTACTTTACTAGTATTTCTAATGGTAACCAAGTATTTAAAGTAAAAAAATTTAAAAAATCTGAAAGAATTTAACCCCTTCCCACACTTAAGATCTTGCAATCCCCTCATTTGCAAGAAATCAGTAACAATTTAAATTATTGAGGGTGATTAGCGTAGAAATGATTAAATTTTACCAAAGTTTCCAAACATATTGGCGTTTGTTTGCTGAATGATAAATGGTACATATCATTTGTCCATTCCGTCTGTTGTTACATCACATTTATCTTGTCGTCAAAATTAGTAGCTTTTGCTGAACTTAATGCCAGTCTTTGAAAATGCGCTGTTTTACCCTGTTTTGTACAATTTACCATATACATACATACATACAAATATAAACATGCATGGCAATTTGAAATGGGACTTAATATCCCACTTTCAAATCCTAAATGTGAAATATTAGTACACAATAATAATAAAAATGATAAAGATTACATAAGTATATTTAATAACATAAGTTTAAACATGAATAAGTAAAAAGATAAAAACATAAAAATCATATAAATCATCAAATGGAACTAAATCAGTCTGGATATAGGTTCCAGTTCATCTCGTCAGGTGGGTTCCATTGTTGGTTATAGGTGTTCTGATAGGCTTGATTATAGTCATACCGGTTAAAGGGTGGTCGGATATCGGGGCTGTGTGGCGGAAAATGAGCAGGTCGAGTAGGTACGTAATTATTTGGTACCTGATATGATAGCTGGCTCATGATTTGGTGCTGATGAACTAACCAGCTATCGTGTTGGCGTCGCCTATAATCCTCGTATACTCGCTCGGAGTTCCACTGCTCATACATACTATGTCTGGCCGCGTTCGTCATTGCTTCCTCATCTATACGAACGTGGACGTCAAGAATAGCATCTCGAAAGACATCCCTAATGTATTCCGCCTCCTCCATTTCCTCGTCTGAGCCTCTCTCTACCTGAGGATGAGATCCCTCATAGGGTACTGCCTGGTTACGTCTACTTTTCAATACCTTAGCACCCACATAAACTTTCAATCCTAAGGGCTCAACCTGTTCTCTACAAAGCTGTAATGGACCCCCTTAGTTCCTATCAACACCTAAATACTCTCCAATGAGAGTAACAAAAATACCTCCTCCTATTATACTCCCGTCCTGCATTCCCTCTACCATTTTAGATAAATAAAAAGCAACACAGTAAGGGATATTGACAAAGCTTCTATGATCCCGAATACACTTTAGGTAGAATAAATCATGTAAGGTAATTTTTTCTTTATTATGACCTCTCTGTGTAATCGAGTTAGCCAAAAATCTATGAATAATACGAAGCTCGGCTCTGTCAATATGTGTATAGGAGTGTCCTCCTGCTCGTGTAAAAACATCAAAATGTGACATACGCCTCCAAATGGCGTCAGCGTCAAAGTTACTATCTACCCTCTCACCATAATGAATCAAATTTGTACAATCGGGTAATAGCAACTCACCATGAGTATATATCTGTAAGGCCCTGGCCATGTCCAGCATGGACATTTTGCACATCCTACCGCCAAGGATAAACCTAAGAAATCTTCTATCATCTATTCTAACTATATTTGTATCAAGTGATACAGTACTCATCAACTCAACACACCATTCCTTATATACAGGTCTACGAATGGTGAAAAGACGTTCCCAATCTGTAAAAGAAGAACTGCCATACCTTTGAACTAAAAGCTGTCTAACACGGTCAGCTAGATGGATCGTTTCCAAAGGGGCCCAATCGATTACCCTTGGCACCTCTACATTTTTTGTTACCAATTTGAATTTGTTCCTTTGATATGTCTCGTAATCTCTCCATCTCCTATCAAATCTCAGATTAGGATGCAGAGTGTGCTCAGGAATCGTTGGGAATTCTACTGGCAGCCTCATTGGGAATACTATGAATTCATCAACAAACTGTACCGGATCATAATAAGGTACGTGCTGATCAGGCTGTTGTTGTTGTTGTTCGTGTTGCATTTCTTGCTCTGGTTCTGGTGCTGGTGCTGGTGCTGGTCGTCTAGATGATGATGCTCCTGAACCTCCAGTATCAGCTTTCTGCAAAACACATTAAACACAAAATTTGTGCATCCAAATATGCATTAGTGTTAGCAAAATAACAACTTAAAACAATCACTATAACATGTTAAATCAAAATTAAACTTATACACATTTTTACAATTTTTCACAATTATACACTTTTCAAATAAGCACATATGAAAATGTATACAAAATTCATAAGCATTTAACTTAAATAACATATCAAAATAGTCATTACTAATAATTAAACAAGTCTCAAATGGCAAATATATCAAATTAATCAAGTTCATGAATTTTGGACTTAAAAAGTCCACTTTAATCTCCAAAAATCATGTTTAAGATCAATGTTTGGATCATTTAACTATCTAAACATGTTACACTACTCAATTTAGCAATAATTCATGACAAAAATTGGCCATAACCTGTTTATATCAAAAAGCCCCAAATTGCTCAACAACACAAACCCTAGATTTCTAAAATTTTTGAAGTTTTTGGCTTCAAATCATGTTAAATAGCATCAATCTAGGTTATACATGCATAAAATACTAACAATTTAACACTAATTACACTAGAAATTAACAAAATTGCATTAGGTAAAAAATTGGTAATTATCACAAAAACTAGGAATTTATAGAGTTTAGGGGTGTAATTTTTACCATTTTGCTGAAGAATGAGAATCTAGGCATGATTAGAGCAAGAAAAATGACGAATTACGGTGGAAAATTGCGAATTTTAGAGGTAATTTTGGGGTTAGTTCTTATATGTGTGTGTGTTTTTTGTGCAGAACAGCGAGCTGTTCTTTTTATCAAACTGGCCTGGAATCCAGCCTCATGCGATCGCATGAGGTTGAAGAGTAAACCCCATGCGATCGCATGGGGTTCCGGGTACAGTACTTTTTTTTTTATATATATAAAACCTTATTCTTAATAAAACATAAAATTAATAAAATTTTAAAAATTTGTTTCTTTTTAGGGTGAGGGCGTTTTGGATCGTTGTCCTAGTCTGTCCCTCGACAAAATTTTTAAAATTTGTCAAATCAAAGCGCGGTTTTAAAAGTAAAGATTTTTGGATTTTTTAATGTTTTTGGCATACTTTAATTCAATAAGATTAAAAATAATGATAATAAAAGTTCTCGTCCCTCCCTCGGGTAAAGCAATTTCGGTTCAACGACCTAGTCTTCAACTCACGACGAATTTTAAAAATCATATTTTTAACTTAGCGAAATAAAGTAAATTTTATTTTTAAATTCACACCAAACTTAAATTTAAAATATGCATAAAATTAAAAATTCACACCAAACTTAAATAAAAATTCATATTATAAATTTACACCAAACTTATAGTATATTTTTGTTTTTATACATACAAAATTATATTAAAAAGATTAATTTTTTAAAAATTTACAATTTTAAATATATTGATTTTACAAAGTTCAAAATATTAATTTAATATTTATATATTAATTTTAAAAACATGGTTAAAAAATAAAATTAAAAATCTTTTTGGCTGTTATCCCACTTTAATCAATCAAATATTATCAAAAATATGCACCCCTCTTTTCGGTAAAGTAATTTCGGTTCCATGACCTAATTTAACTCATGACGAATTTTTGAAATATTTTGGGTTGATTGATTAAAGATATTTATACCTTAAGAATAAACGTTAAATTTCGCAGTGATGTAATAAATTTTTGTATGATATCAATAATTTCGGTCGCCAAACCTAATTTTATTCAATACCAATTTAATACTTTATAGCGAACAAATTAGCGTTTATTATCAAAAGGTTAAAAATAAAAATAAAAAAATAAAAACTGTACAGACTTACATGTGAGATAGTATTCTTAGTTATATGATCTATCCCATTCATAAGATAGTCAGTTTAATTGGTTTTCCATAGCTACATAGGCGTAACCTCGAGCATTCAGTGTTTTTTCTTCTAAACATATGAACGGTCCGTCTCTGCATAAAGTAACAAATTCAGTATTTGAATAGGTTTGATTATTTGAACATTTACCTCCATGTGACCATTTTCCGCATTTGTGACATCTTTCAAGGTGTCGTGCTCTTCTTTTCGCTGCGGATTTTGATTTTCCTTTACCAAATTGTAACTTATTATCTTTGCATCTAGATTCTTTTCTTACTCCGTCCAATCTTTCTCTGATTACTGATACTATTTCACTCGGAAGTGTGTCATTATTACGTTTAGTGATCAAAGCGTGTAGCATTAGACCATGGTTTAGTTCACATGCAGTCTTCATTTCCTAAAAAAAATAAAAATTCAGAATGGGAGGAGAAGACTAGTTCTTTAGGGTCTGCTAGGGAAAGACCATTCGGGTTCCATTTTCGAGAACTACATGAAAACAGACAATATAACTCTAACAGAAATACATAAAATTCTTAAAAGACTTGATTCTCCTCACACTTAGTTATCTGTGGTATCGAAATTGTGATTAACTTCGTTGTCGACTTCCATCGGACTATCTATGTAATGTTTAACTCTGTGACCATTAACTTTAAATTCAATTCCATTTGAATTTATTAATTATATCGTTCCGTATGGGAAAACTCTTTTGACTATGAATGGTCCAGACCATCTTGATTTCAATTTTCCAGGAAATAGCTTGAATCGTGAATTGAAAAGAAGAACTTTGTCTCCTTCTTTAAATTCTTTTGAACTTCTGATTCTTTTATCATGCCATTTCTTCGTTCTTTCTTTATAGATTAACGAATTTTCGTATGCTTCATGTCTTAATTCTTCTAATTCGTTTAGTTGACTTAATCGTAGACGTCCAGCTTCATGTAAATCAAGATTACATGTCTTCAAAGCCCAAAATGCTTTGTGTTCAATTTCTATTGGAAGATGACATGCTTTTCCGTAAACGAGTCTAAAAGGTGTGGTTCCAATTGGAGTTTTGTAGGCTATTCTAAAAGCCCAGAGTGCATCCTCCAACTTAATGGACCATTCCTTCGGATTTGATCCTACGGTTTTCTCTAGAATACGTTTTAAAGCTCGGTTGGTATTTTTAACTTGTCCACTTGTTTGTGGATGATAAGCAGTGGAGATTTTATGAGTTACTCTATTTCTTTTAAGAACTTTCTAAAGTTGATTATTACAGAAATGAGTTCCCCGATCACTTATTAAAGCTTTCGGTGTTCCAAACCTTGCAAAAAGATGTTTTAAAAAGTTGACTACAACTCGTGCATCGTTAGTTGGGAGAGCTTGTGCTTCTGCCCATTTAGATACATAATCAATGGCTACGAGAATATAGAGATTATTATGAGATTTTGGAAATGGACCCATAAAGTCAATACCCCAAATGTCAAATACTTCACATACTTGGATGACATTTTGTGGCATTTCATCACGTTGACTTATTTTTCCGGCCCTTTGACAAGCATCACAGGATTTGCAAAGAAGGTGTGCGTCTTTGTAAATTGTAGGCCAATAGAATCCAGCATCATAAACTTTTCTTGCTGTTAGTTGAGGCCCATAGTGCCCTCCTGTTGGTCCTGTGTGACAATGGTTTAAAATTTTACTAGCTTCATCTCCGAATACACATCGACGTATTATTCCATCGGGACAGCTTTTAAACAGATGTGGATCTTCCCAAAAATAGTGTTTTATATCACTGAAGAATTTCTTTCGTTTTTGGTACGATAATCCCTTTTCAAGGAATCCACATACTAAGTAGTTTGCATAGTCTGCAAACCATGGTATTTCATTATAATCTATCTTCAATAGATATTCATCAGGAAAGTTGTCTTGTATGGCCGATTCATTTAGAACTTCTAATTCAGGATTTTCAAGACGAGAAAGATGATCAGCGGCGAGATTTTCTGCTCCTCTTTTATCTCGGATTTCAATATCGAATTCTTGTAAGAGTAAGATCCAACGGATTAATCTTGATTTGGCATCTTGTTTCGAAAATAGGTATCTAAGAGCAGAATGGTCGGTATAGACCACCGTTTTTGCTAGAACGAGATATGAATGAAATTTGTCAAAAGCAAAGACAATAGCAAGGAGTTCTTTTTCAGTAGTTGTATAATTTGTTTGTGCTCCTTGTAACGTCTTACTAGCATAATATATAGGTTGAAATCGTTTTTCAATCCTTTGTCCTAAAACGGTTCCCATTGCAAAATCACTTGCATCGCACATTAGTTCAAACGGTAGATTCCAATTTGGTGTTATCATGATCGGCTCATTAGTGAGTTTCTCTTTAAGAATATTAAAAGATTTGATACATTCATCTGAAAAGATGAATGGAGCATCCTTTTCTAGGAGTTTATTCATAGGAGTGGCAATTTTAGAAAAATCTTTTATGAAACGTCGGTAAAAACCGGCATGCCCTAGAAAACTCCTAACTCCTCTAACATTGGTGGGATGTGAAAGTTTAGCAATTACATCTACTTTAGCTCTATCCACTTCAATTCCTTCTTTTGAAATTTTATGTCCAAGAACGATTCCTTCTTTAACCATGAAATGGCATTTCTCCCAATTAAGTACTAGATTTGATTGTTCGCATCTAATAAGCATTCGTTCCAGATTAACTAGACATGATTCAAATGTATCACCGAAGAATGAAAAGTCATCCATGAAAACTTCCATGCATTCTTCTATCATGTCGTGAAAAATCGCCATCATGCACCTTTGAAAGGTTGCAGGGGCGTTGCAAAGTTCAAATGGCATGCGTTTGTAAGCAAAAGTACCATAAGGGCACGTGAATGTGGTTTTCTCTTGATCTTCGGGTGCTATTGGAATTTGAAAGTATCCGAAAAATCCATCAAGAAAACAATAATAACTATTTCCGGGTAATCTTTCCAACATTTGATCAATGAAAGGTAAGGGAAAGTGATCTTTTCTGGTGGCGTCATTTAATTTTCTATAATCAATACATACACGCCATCCTGTTACAGTCCTTGTAGGAATAAGCTCATTTTTTTCATTTGTAATGACAGTCATGCCACCCTTCTTAGGCACGCATTGAACTGGGCTTATCCATGGACTATCAGAGATTGGATAAATTAAACCTGCATCTAGCAGTTTAATAATTTCCTTTTTAACTACATCTTGCATATTCGGATTTAGTCTTCGTTGGCGTTGCACATACGTTTTATGACCTTCTTCCATAAGAATTTTATGTGTGCAATACGAAGGACTTATTCCTTTAATATCATGAATCTTCCATGCAATGGCTGGTTTATGAGCTTTCAACACAGAAATGAGTTGTGATTTCTCATTTTCAGTAAGAGAAGACGATATTATTACAGGTAATTCAGATTCACCATGTAAATAAGCGTATTCCAAATGGTTTGGAAGTGGCTTTAACTCTAATTTCGGAGGTTCTTCTATCGATGATTTATATCGATATCTGTCTTTTTCTTTTAGCATTTGAATTTCTTCTGTTGTTGGTTCATTTCCATTAGCTATAAGTGTAGCTAACATTTCAGCTTCATCAATTTGTTCAGTTCCTTCTCCTAAAGAACATTATCCTGTTCCTTGTAATTCTGGAAATTCTTCTAACAATTCTGCATGTGAATCTATAGTTTGAATATAATAACATGTATCATCTGCAGATTGCGGTTGTTGCATTGCTCTATCAACTGAAAAGGTAACACTCTCGTTCTCTATACTTAGGGTCAATTTCTTACCGAACACGTCTATCATTGCTTTAGCCGTGTTTAAGAATGGTCTTCCTAATATGAGAGGAACTTGAGAATCTTCTTCCATGTCCAGAACAACAAAATCTACTGGAAATACTAAAGTACCAACTTTAACTAGCATATTCTCCATTATCCCTCTAGGATATTTTATTGATCGATCGGCTAGTTGTATGCTTATTCTTGTTGGTTTCAATTCTCCAAGGTCTAATTTAGCGTATAGTGAATACGACATTAAATTTATACTAGCACCTAAGTCTGCCAATGCTTCTATTGAACTAAGACTACCCAGAAAACATGGAATTGTGAAACTTCCTGGATCAGATAGTTTTTCTGGTATCTTATTCAACAGCACTGCTGAACAATTAGCATTCATAGTAACAGCCGAGAGTTCTTCCATTTTCTTTCTATTGGAGATTAGATCTTTCAGAAATTTAGCATATCTAGGCATTCCTGAAATCACATCAATGAAAGGAAGATTTACATTTATCTGTTTAAACATATCCAAGAATTTGGATTGCTCGGCTTCAAGTTTCTCTTTTTTCATTTTACTTGGGTAGGGAAGTGGTGGTTGGTATGGTTTAACATAAGGTTTATCTTTAGCTGTGTTATCTTCATTAACCTTTTCAACTACCGGTTCTTTTTCCTTATCTTGATCAGCTTGTGGTTCTTGTGGAGTAGGAATAGCTTCATCAGAAGTTACAGGTATTTCAGGTGGTTTAAGTGTTGTACCACTTCTTGTGGTAATGGCTTTAGCTGTTTCATTCCGGGGGTTAGCATTTGTATCACTAAGTAAACTTCCCGGTTTTCTTTCACCTATTAACCTTGCTAGGTTACTTACTTCTTGTTCCAAATTTTGAATAGAAGCTTGTTGATTTCTAAATGCTTGAGCATTTTGTTCATTAGTTTGTTTCTGAGATGTGAAAAACTGCGTTTGAGTTTCAACTAGCTTCGTCATCATATCTTCTAAATTCGACTTTTTATCATCGGTTTATGGTGGTTTGTTTTGAAAATTAGGTCTTTGCTGGTTGTAAGTGTTATTGGATACTTGTTGATTGCTAGGACCTTGTTGGTTGTTGTATGGAATATTTCGGTTATAATTCTGATTTTGATTGTAAATCGGTCTTGGCAGTTGATAATTATTCTGATAATTATTTCCAGGCCTTTGGTTTATGTATGAAATATTCTCTCTTTGTTCCATTGTTAATTCAATACTAAGACAATCTTTTGTCAAATGTGGTCCTCCACACTGCTCACAACTAATTCGTATTGAGTGGATATCTTTAGTCATCTTTTCCATTCGTCTCTCGACAGCATCTATCTTTGCAGAAATAGAATCTAAGTCATGGCTAGAATCGGCTCTAGCTGCTTTAGATGATCTAACGATATCTTTTTCTTGGTGCCACTCATGTGAGTGGGAAGCAGTGTTATCAATAATTTTGTAAGCATCAGTTTCGGTTTTCTTCATAATGGAACCACCAGCTGCTATATCGATGTCTTTCCTTGTAGTGATGTCGCATCCTTGGTAGAATATTTGTACTATTTGACATGTATCTAAACCATGTTGCGGACATCCTCTTAATAACTTTCCAAATCTTGTCCACGCCTCATATAGAGTTTCATTTGGCTTCTGTGTGAACGTAACAATTTCTCCTTGAAGTCTTACGGCTTTAGATGCCGGAAAGAATTGTTTAAGAAATTTTTCAACTAAAACGTCCCATGTATCGATCGCCCCTTCAGGTAACGATTCCAACCAATCTTTGGCTTCTCCCTTTAAAGTCCAGGGAAATAACATGAGATATATCTGTTCATCCTCAACTTCTCTTATTTCAAATAGTGTGCAGATCCTATTAAAGGTACGAAGATGTTCATTTGGATCTTCCTTCGGCGCACCACTAAATTGGCATTGATTAGTCACCATATGTAGAATTTGTCCTTTGATTTCATAATCTGGCGCATTAATGTCTGGATGAGTAATTGCGTGACCTTGGCCAGTGCATTTAGCTCTCATTCGGTCTTCCATACTTAAAGGTTCCAGATTTTCCATGATTGAATTTGTTGAATCCGAATCACTAGAGGATTCAGATTTAATGGTTCGTTCCTCAACAATCTCTGTTTGAATGATTGGTGGTTCCGGAGGAAAATTTAATGGTTCAGGATCTATGAATTGTCCCTGAATATTATCCGGATTCTCAATTGTGAGGTCGGGTTCAAAAAATGGATTATCGAAAATTTGAATTGGAGTACTTGGTCGACTGGATGATGATTCTAAAAAAAAAATCAATGGCGGTAATATTTGCTAGATGTCTTGATCGAGTTACAGGTGGTGAACGTACAAAAGGTGGTGAACGTCTTGCTCGGTGCATTCACTGAATATCCTATTAGTTTTTAAAAGGAAAGAAAAAATTATATAAGTTATCCAATTAATAGACTTTTCTGATTTTGCCCACGTTTCGAATAGCCAAAAGATGCAGCAGAGAGGCAGGATTCGTTTGGTCTCAATATAATTGAGGACTGTTTGGCTCCAATAACCCGGTCCACGTACAAATCCAACTATTACTACGAACCAGAAAATTTTGATGTCTATCAATTTAACCACTTAAAATAAATTTTTGTAATTTTAAGAAATTTAGATAAGAAGTAGAATAAAAATCTATGTCCTAAAACTAGAATGGCGAGAAATAAGAAAGAAAAAGAGCGCGTCGAAAAAGGTCGAAAAAGAAAAGATCGAAAAAATAAAAGGCGTCGAAAAATAAGAAAGAAAAAAAATGACTATAAAACTTAAAAAAAAAAAAAAAAAAAAAAACTCGACTAACCCAACCTTATTACTATCACTAACTTAAAATTATAATCGCAAATTGAGTTTACTAATTGGAATGATAATTGATACATAGGTAAAAGGTGTCTAAAAATATTAAAGCTTACAGGAAAAACTAAATCCCAAATGGCAATATCTCAAAAAGGTATTAAAACTTAAAAAAACATCGCAGAATTCTAAAGCACTTAAATCTTAGTCTAAAGAAAAAGCACTTAAGGGATTTTACGGCAAAGCCTAAAAATCTAGAAATAAAAATAACTATGGCAAAAACTATGAATTAAAAATAAATACGAGCAAAAATTACAAAAGTTACGCTAAAACAATTAAAAAGGGATAAAATATAAAAATATACTAAAAGTTGTAAAAAGTACAATTTTTATAAAAATATTATTTTTATATTATTTATTTTATAAAACTATTAATTTTATATTTTATAAAACTAATTAAACTTAAAAATACAAATTAAATAAATAACTAAATTAAATATTTAACTAATCTAACCTAATTAGGGTTTAAATATAATAATAATAATTATAAACCGTAATTAATGCAGTACTCAGTCAACTGTGGCGTGTCAGACGGGCTCATGCGATCGCATGAGTCCTAAGTTATCCAGCCATGCGATCGCATGGGCTAGGGTTTCGGGCCACAGTGTGGGCTGCTACAGTACTGGACTCGAGTGTTTTTATTTATTTTTTTTTTGTGTTGAATTTTCTGTTTTATATATTTATGGAATATATTTATATAAATTAAATAAAACTTATATTTTTATAAAATAAAGATAAATAAACTTTTATAGAACTTAAATATTTAACAAACTCTTAAAAATATTTATATTTTTGTTTTCTTTTTATATTTTCGAATATATTAAAACGTATTTTTACAAAAGCGTAAATTTTTTTTTTATATTAGCGTTGCGCTTCCGGCTTTTAAGCTAGATGTCTCCCCGGTAGCGGCGCCAAAAATACTTGATGTTATGCGAGGTGTATATAAAATAGCTTAAATTTTACTAGGAGATATTATTAAATACGATACAATTTTACACTAGATATTTATTTATTTATAGAATGGATATACTTAAACCTTGCTTCAACACTTATAGGCAGTGTACCTAATCGTATAGTAATGTAGTTTTTAGTAAGTCCGGTTCGTTCCACAGGGAAAATCTTTTAATCAAAGCTTAACGCTATATTAGTTTAATTTATAAAAATACGAATATATATATATAAGTAATATTATTATTTTAAAGGGGGGTTTTTACCGTTTAATGACCGGTTTGTCGATTTTAAAACTTTAGTCGCAGTTAAAACAAAATGTAAAATATTAAATAAATAAAAGACTTAATTTAAAGCGTAAAGTAAATAATGATAATGAAATTGCGATAAATAAAAGTGCGATAAAATAAACTTGCGATAATTAAAAAGTACGATAATTAAAAGTACAATTAAATACAATAACAATAAATAAAAGTGCTATAATTAGAAGTGTAATTAAATATAAAATAAAGGAAATTAAATATGAAATAAAAGAATTATGCTTATTTAAACTTCCGTAATCATGATGTTTGACGTGTTGATTTTAGTTTTATGCCCATGGGTTAATTGTCCTTTGTCCTGGATTATTTAATATATCTGTCTGGTTTTTGTCCAAAACAGCCCATCAGTCATAAATATAAAGTGCGAGTGTCCTCGTCAAATTATCCTTATACCCGAAGTTTAAATATTCCAACTAATTGGGGACTTAAACTGTAACAAGATTTTAATACTTTGTTTAATAATTACACCAGGATGTCAACTGAGTGTAACCCAAGGTTTTAATACTTTATTATAAATTATGCCAAGTGTCCTTGTACATAATTTCACCCCTGTTTTATTAATTCTAGTGGCTATTAATCCATTCCCGTGTCCAGTTAAATGAACAATTATTCGTACATATAAATACCCCGCCCATCGTGTCCGATCGAGTGTATATGGTTATTTATAGGGACGTCCAATTGTAAATCTTTATATTAACATTAACAAACTATCATTTAGTTAAACAAATATAAAGCCCATTAATATCCCATAGTTTAATTTCCACAAGTGTCGTTCTTTTGTCCAAACCCCAATTATGGTACAAAGCCCAATTACCCAAATTTGATATTTTTAGCCCAACATCATGATTACTTCGGATTAAATAAGCATAATAATAACTTAGCTACGAGACATTAAATTAAAAAGGTTGAACATAACTTACAATGATTAAAAATAGCGTAGCGTTACACGGACATAATTTCGACTTACACCCTTACAACATTCGCTAACATACCCTTATTATTAGAATTAAAATTAAAATTAAAATTAAAATATAAATATAAATATATACTACGTATATAGATAGAGAGATTGATATTATGGATTGAAAAATGGTGCACCAAAGCTCGATTTTTATAGGCCTGTGATCTGGAAAAGGGGCTCATGCGATCGCATGGATTTATGCCTTCCAGGCCATGCGATCGCATGGCCAGCTGGGGAGAGCCACTTTTGGTTGTTTTCTTCTGCCGACGTTTATTTAAATATAATATAATATATATATTAATTTTAAGAATTAATTATATATTATATTATATTCATATGCATAGTTGACTTATAATTTTTAGTCCGTTGCGTCGAGCGTTGAGAGTTGACTCTGGTCTCGGTTCCGGATTTTTGAACGTCCTTGCGTACAATTTAATATCTTGTACTTTTCGTTTTGAATCTTGTACTCTTGTAATTTTGAGACATTTCTTATCAATAATTGGAACCTCATTGATTGTATTTTGTACTTTTGAGCTTTTTGGTCGTTTGCGTCTTCAATTCGTCGAATCTGTCTTTTGTCTTCACCTTTTATTATTTAAACGAATATCACTTGTAAATAGGACAATTGCAACTAAAAGCTTGTCTTTCTTGAGGAATAATGCTATGAAATATATGTTCGTTTTTAGCATTATCACAATCATTTCCCCACAGACAGAATAAGCAACTCATTTTCAGGGTTTTCCAATTTTTATGGATTTTCTAGTTTTCAACTTTTTATTTGATTTTCTAGTTTTATGATTTTTATGACTTTTCGATTTTCTCTGTACAAAAGCATAAAAACTAACTAAAAACATAAACAAGCATGCAGTACCATCAGAAAACAATTATCTATCATGCAAACAAAAAGAAATCATGCAAATGAACTACAAACTATTATGCAAAACTACACATACTATACAAGCAGTTTTAAGGCATTCACAACTCAGTCTCTTTGTTAGGTTCCTCTGTGTTAGGAACCTTACTTTCAGGAACCACGTCATTCAACAATTTAATACCTATTTCTTTTAACAAGTAATCAAAGCGTGGTTTATCAAAAGCTTTAATGAAGAGATCAGTCCTTTGGGTTGTAGTGTCTATCTGCACTACATCTATTAACTTCTTCTCATAGAAATCTCTAATGAAATGGTATTTAATCCCTATATGTTTCATTTTAGAATGATTTACGGGATTTTTAGTGACAGCTATAGCAGCAGTATTATCAACATAAATAGGAGTGTTAGAAATATGCAAACCGTAGTCACGTAGTTGCTGTTGAATCCAGATAACATGTGATGTACAGCTGGCCGTGACAATATATTCTGCTTCACAAGTGGACTGAGCCACTGTTGTCTACTTCTTACACTACCAGGTTACTAGTTTGTTGCCAAGGAATTGACAACCCCCAGATGTTGACTTAAAATCTTTCTTGCAACCACCATAGTCAGAATCACTATATGCTGTGAGATCAAAACCATCCTCACACGAATACCATAACCCTAAACTCGGTGTATCTTTCAAATACCTCAGAATCTTCTTAACCACAAACATGTGATGAACATTAGGATTTCCCTGATACCGAGCGCACATGCAAACCGCAAAGATAATGTCTGGTCAAGAAGCTGTAAGATACATTAGAGAACCTATGATTACCCTGTATAATGTAGGATCCTCTTTAGCACCCTCACAATCAGGTGAGATCCCATGATTTACTGACAACGGAGTCTTAGCTGGTCTTTCTGCTTCCACTTGAAAGCTCTTCAGGATATCAGCAACATACTTGGTCTGATGCAAGAAGACGACTTTATCCGTCTGAGCTACCTGCAAACCAAAGAAAAACTTTATAATTCCCATGGAACTCATTTTGAACTTCCGCTGCATGACCTTCTCAAACTCATCAACCATTCCCTGATCCGTTGACCCAAAGATGATATCATCGACATAAACCTGCACTAACATAAGATGTTATCCCTTTTTCTTGATGAAAAGAGTCTGATCAATGATACCTCTTCAAAAACCATTTTTAAGTATATAGTTGGACAACGTGGCATACCATGCTCTAGGAGCTTGGTGAATACCATAAAGTGCCTTTTCAAGTCGATAAACCTTTTCTGGGAAATGAGGATCTTCGAAACCAGGTGGTTGTTTAACATAAACCTTCTCATTAATCTCTCCATACAAAAATGCACTTTTCACATCTATCTGATATACTTTAAATCCCATGAAGGATGCAAAAGCTAAGAAAATTCTAATTGCTTCCAGCCTTGCTACCGGAGCAAATACCTCATCATAGTCAATCTCAGGGGTTTGTTGGTATCCCTTTACCACAAATCTAGCTTTGTTTCTGATGACGATACCCTGTTCATCTTTCTTATTCTTCAACACCTATCGAAGACCATAGGGTTCACAACCATGTGGTGGAATGACTAGTCTCCAAACTTTCAAATGTTTAAATTGTAACAACTCTTCCTGCATTGCACTAACCCACTCATCATATTTCAATGCCTCAAAGGCATCTTTCAGTTCAATCTGACACACATAGCATGAGTGAGCATGCACAAATACTCTCCCTGTCATATTTAACGAGGAATAGAAAGCTGTTACCACATTTGCACTCTATGTTTCAACATCTTCTGCTGTTGTTGGACTTTCACTTACCACAAGAACATCAGATGTAGTAGGAACTTCAGACGTAGATGCTTCATTAGTCTTGGCATGAGGAATGCCAATATGAGGGATGTCCTTTGTATCTACAAAATAATCATCTAGAAATTTTGGAGGCATGATAACACAGTTTGATCTACGTACACCTCATGCTTCAGTCAGCTGTTCAGGCACTGTTACAGTTGGTGGTTGATTATAAATAGGATTAAGATGTTCCTCTGTCAATCTGTCCGATTAACTCCCTCATCTTCTTCTGACTCACTGTCTTCATTAGTATCTACTACTCCATCTACATTTGAATAAGTATTACCTCAAACACTCTACGGACTTGGTTGCAAGCAAGAAATCGGATTCTGAACTTGCGGTGGAATAGTAATGACATCTTCAGTAGAGTTTTGTGAATCAAATAGCATCTGAGTTATCACATCTTCATCAGTAACTTCTGGTGGAAGATTGAAAGAATCAAACAATTTATCATATTCAAACTGCCATGCGAACCCTTTACTAACACGAGCTGGAGCGTTACGCTGAATATCAACCTCAAAACATTCTTCAACACACTTAGATTCAGTATTGTACACTCGCTTATTCGGATTCCCATAGCCCAAGAAGATACTAGAGACAACCTTTGAATTAAATTTCCCTCCTGTGTCTCGTACCAGAATAGTACAAGGAGCACCAAAGGGTTCAAGATGTTTAATGTTAGGCTTTCTCTTGTGTAACAGTTCATAATAAGTTTTGCCATGTCTTTTCATCACTAGAACTCTGTTCATCACATAGCACGCTGTACTCACGGCTTCACCCCAGAAAATAATGGGTAAACACGAATCAGCTAGCATAGTTCTTGCGGTCTCAATTAACGTCCTATTCTTTCTTTCAGCTACACCATTTGACTGTGGCATATAAGCAGGACTGAACTGTTGCTGTATCCCCTTTTCATTACAAAACAACAGCATCCGATTATTCTTGAATTCTGTACCATTGTCAGTACGAATCTTTCTAACTTTAAACTTATACAAACTTCCAAGCTTCAGAATCAAAATTTTAATGTGCTCGAAAGTATCTGATTTATGCTTCAGCATCACAACTCAAGAGAAACGTGAATACTCATCTGTAACCTCCAAGCAGTATGACTCTCCAGTGATAGTCTTACAAATAACCGGACCAAAGAGATTCATATGCAACAACTCTAAAGGAATATTTACAGAATGATGTTTCTTGGTAGCATGTGACTTCTTAGTCTGTTTCCCTTGTTTACACGGAAGACACCCTTCAGGAATATGAAAACTTTTAACATTCACACCATTAACTAGTCCGTTGTGGACTAGGTTATTCATCTTCCTTAGACTCAGATGACCCATACGTTTGTGCCAAATAATAGACTCTTGTTCAGTGGCCTAGGAAACAAAAGCCTAATGGCCTGTTGCTACTTTAATATGAGCCTTACGCATATCAAGAATATAGAGATCCTTGCACCTTGGAGCGGTCATCAAAATCATGTCTTCAACAATTACAAATTCTTTCTTCAAAATATAACACAACTTGTCATCAAAAGCAACTGTATACTTTTTTCAGCAACCTGTTAAACTGAGAGCAGATTGTTCGACATCTGCTCCACAAAATTTACTTTATCAAAGCTGACATTCTCATTTGCTATCACCCCTTGTGCAGTAATAAAACCTCCTTCACTACCTGCAAAAGAAACTGGTCCTCCATTCACTGTTTTAACATTTCAAAGCAATGACAAGTTCCCTGTCATGTGCCTGGATGCCCCACTATCAATAATCCATGTATTGCAGCGTGGATTGTAGGCGACCTTCACATTAAAATAAGGAGATTAGTTAGAAAGGGCCACCCATGCCCTAATGGCAGTGGGTTTCCCATCAACGCCAACCACTGGCAATTCACCAATTGTCCCTTAGATCCAGAAGGACCTTCATAATTTTGGACACCCTTAACTTCTGATTGACGTTTCCAAATAGCATTTTTCGGTAATGGTTTCCTGTAATAATCATTTGTTTGCAGAACTTTTGTTTCATTTGTTTGCACATAAGTAGATTTAAACACAGGTGAAAATGATCTTCTGTTGAAAGCACGTTTAGGACTAACATTAATCTTCCTATGTGGTATCTGTCTAATGGATTTATAATTCACAGCCCTGTGTCCCAACATCCCACAATTGAAATAGTTGACATTATCAAAATTATCAGCATTAAATAATTGATGTCTAGTAGGTGAAGATTGTCTCCTAGGTGGTGTAGTCTGTTGTCTAGTTGTAGGGGATGACGAGACTTGTTGTTTAACAGTCTGTCGATGATTAGGTAGAACATATTTCGTCACGCTTCCAGAATTGGAACTCTCACCTTTTGATGGATGTTCAGCTTTAGGATTAACAACCTATGAATTCAAAGTACTACCATCCTTAACAAGCTTAACAGAAGTGAGCTGAGTGTTTTTCTTCCTAATCTGTTTTGGTTTTCTAACACTCTTTATCTGAGTCTTCCGACTCTCACTCCTATTAGCCTCATTCTTTGGATTATTTAAAATCGTGATGGGTTTAGTCACAAGTACAAAAGGTTTGCTGTCCTTTTCGGTGTCGACATCAGTGTCGGACTCCGTCTCATAGACAACATCTAAGGGTTTCTTACTCTCAGCATCCTTACTTGTACTCTTAACAGGCCTTTTCTTAGACTTACCATACTTCGGTTCTACAACCTGATCCTTACTCTTCTCAACAGGATTATTAACATAGTCATGCATAAGCGGTGGGGCAACCTGATCATAACCTATCCCTTGGCTTTTAGGATGTTTAAAAGTTTGTGTCACGTATGACATTCTCTGCTAATTATCAATCCTAGCCTTTTTTGATTCATACTTTAACTTATATGAATCTTTTTCTACCTTAAGTGCTTTTATCTGGCTCAAATACAGATGAATCACTTTCTCATCATCTACAATAGTTGATTTTAAGTGACCTACCTGATTCTCTAAGGACTTAATGACATCAACATACTCTTTCTGCTTATTAAGGTAGTAAAGAGCATCATCATAGTTCTTCCTATTTGTCTGATTTTCTAGACTCAAATTCTTAAGTTCAAGTCTAAGTTTCGGACAAGTTTCACAAGTAGCAGGTATCTCATTAAGCTTAGAAACTACACATTCAAGTCTAGCTATTTCCTGTTCAAGGTCAATGCATTTATAACAAATGGAAGCTGAATCATTACATGCCTTGTCATTACTGGACGTGTTAGCCATGAGCGCGTAATCATTTCTACCAATCTGCGAATTTGCATCTAATTCTGACTCTGATTCTGAACTTGTACTGTCCGAATAATCAGTATCATAACCTCCTTTGCCCTCAACTTTAGCAGAACTATCAGAACTCTTCAGCATAACTATCTTCTCATCTGTACCTTTAACATCACCGTTGATCAAGTGCACAAACTCTTTTCTAAACCAGGTACCCGTATGACAGCTCATTCCCATGGATTCATCGTCATCTGAAGAATCAATAGTAAACTCAAGATCAGAAAAGTCCTTAGCTTTGCGGAACTTATCATACAGCAGATCCTTGATTCTCTTCTTAAGACACATCTTCATTACCTCTTCTACCCTTTTCATTCTAGCGTCACATTTGCACACATAGCATGCACAATCAGGATTATCTTTACCCATACACCCAGCATTTCTTCTCACAATCCTTTCTTCCTCAATCTCAGCTTCACTTTTACCCACAAAGACAACATTGGATTTCTCAGTCTCTACCGAAATAGACCAATCACACACCTCATCTGCATAAGTAGTAGTCAATGCTTTGGATTGACCAGTTGTTGTAGCATCTTTCTCCACATTTAAACTCACTTACTTTGGATTCACTTCAATGGTTGTAGTTTGAAATGGATCATGAAAACCAGGCTTGGGTGGTCTTGTACACGTCCTCTTAAAATGACCAAGTTCATCACTGTGATGACCCAGAAATTTCTGACCAAATTTAAACTTAATCTTTGTATGATTAACATTTCCGACATGATAAGCAAAGTCTGTAAAACTGAATCTCAAAATTTTTGAACTACTTTCATATATTCAAATACCTTTCGGTTGTTCTTGACGATTCACGAACAATTATATGTATATAGATACATATATATATATACTATAACTTGAAAACGTAACAATGTATTAATTGTTTGATACCGTACATTAAACTTATTGGTTTAAATATTTATTTGAATATATATGATAAGTTGGAATATTAATTATGTGAATAACTTGCGACGTATATTTAAAACGTGTTTATGAATGTTGAAAATATATATTAACTTGGTCATAAAACGATTTGTTATTATATATATATTAACAAATAGCGAGACAATGATTTATAGAAGTAAATGACCAAAACACTCAAAAGTTTAAGATATACTTTGAATGATATAGTTTATTGATAATTTAAGACTATATTTTGACAAAGGTACGAGTCACAAAACGTAAATTGCGAGTTTTCTAAGCGTACGAAAATGCGTTCGAGAAACCGGAACCGGGACATAAGTCGAGTGACAACGTATGAGTCATCGGAACGAAAATTACAAGTCAACTATGCACATGAATTTAATATAATATATAATTAATTATTTAAATTATATATATTATATATATTATATAATAATATGTCGACAAACAAGAAAACAAAAACATTTTGAGCTGGATCAGGCGGCCATGCGATTGCATGAAAAATACACTAAAAACCCATGCGATCGCATGGGCATCATATTCTAAAAAGTTGCCTATAAAAGGCCAGTTTCTGCTCGAGTTTTGTTTACACATATGCTACTCCCTCTGTAATATTATTATTATTTTTTATTTATATTAATATTATTAATATTATTAATATTATTAATATTATTAATATTATTATTATTATTATTATTATTATAAAGTTTATTATTATTATTTATTTTATTATTATTAGTAGTATTATTATTATTACTAATTATATCACTTAAAATACTACGATGAGGTCATGAGCGTGTCACTTTCAAAATGGGTTTTCAAGCGGGATAGAGCTAAGGAAACTATGGGTTATTACTAAAGAGGTTTTGGGTATTGTTCAAAGGTTTTGCTCATGAGTCAAACTAGTATTTACCATCTCCGTTGCGTCTACGTACTTTCCTACAATATTGAATCAAAATATTGATACGTAAGCATTTATATCTTATCTATTATATATTAATAGTATATCCCTGACTAGTGCTCGAGTATATAGGATTATGCATGCTAGTACGATTAATTTTGTCGTTAAATAGTTTATAATAGATCACAAATTTAATACATATATTAATGATATAAGGTATATGATATGCATGTTTTTGGAAAGCTGGCGAAAAATTAATAACTTTTCATTTAGAGATCGCGTAATTTCGATGAACGAATTAAAAGATATGGACAACTGAATTATGATTAACATTAATTGAAATTGCTTTTGAATCTGCAATTGATATTTAAACAACTTTTTTATAAGATTGATAATTTGGATTTTCAAATATTACTAATCGAGTAAATGAATTTCTATATAAGGCACGTCTCGATTTGTTGAACTATTGTCAAAATTGACTGTTTTATCATATTTTAAAGCTTTATAAAACTATAGTCTAATTATTCAAGAATTGGGAAACCATGTGAAATGTTAAACTATTTTCGATTACCATGATCATTCAAACTATAGTATAGATTTTAAAAGATCATATTGGGTCATGTTGACTTTTTGAAATGACTTTTGATAACTTTTGTATGTCAATCTCAAGCATTAGGATTGTGATACACTATGACCCAACCTAGCTTATTAGACATGTATTGATCAACATATGTTCTATAGGTTGAGATCTACGGTTAATTTTGTATTTCGAGTTTCGGTCACTTTTTGGTAAATGACCTTATGTGCTGCTAAGGTGAGTTTTATATGCTCCCTTTTTAATTGCTTTTGCAATCTTTATTTTTGGGCTGAGAATACATGCACTTTATTTTAAACGCAATGGATACAAGTACATACTAAATTCTACACTGAGTTTGAACCGAAAATCCCTTAGCTTTGGTAACTAGTAACTGCCGGTTATAAGAACTGGTGGGCGCGAGTAGTTATATATGGATCCATAGGGCTTGATATCCCCGTCCGAGCTAGAGCACTAGCCTTTTAACGGACGTATGCTATTTGAGAAGCGTACACGTTGGTTTGCGTGTATTATTAAGATGATTATACAAAGGGTACAAATTATATATACGTTAAGTTTAGTTACGAGGGTGCTCTTTTACGTAGAATCATTTGATAAACATTTCTGGAAGAAACAACTGAAATCTTGAGATCCACCTTTACATACGATTTATGTGTAACATTAAAACTATGAACTCACCAACCTTTGTGTTGACACTTTTAAGCATGTTTATTCTCGGGTTTCTAGAAGTCTTCCGCTGTTCGCTTATACGTTATACAAGCTATGTGCATGGAGTCATACATGCTTTATTCAAGAAAACTTTGCATTCACAAAATCATCACCGTGTATCTTATTTTGACTGCATTGTCAACGGATGTAGTATTGTAAACTATTATATACGATAATTGTCTATACGTAGAAATCATCAGACGTCGAAAACCTTGGATTTATATATTCATTTATGGTGTGCCTTTTTAAAAGAATGCAATGTTTACAAAACGTATCATATAGAGGTCAAAACCTCACTATGAAATCAATGAATGATGTATTCGTCCAAAGTGGATTTGGAGCGATCGTCACAATCACAGTTGTGGCACCTGATCTTGGACATGTCAAAACCAAATTTAAGCTCAATGTTCTTTGACATGTTCTCTTCAAATACTTTCTAGCTCGTCTAACAATACTACCCATACCATAGAATATGTCCATTCTCTCAATCTCATCCTCATCAATTTGGTCATAATCTTCATTCTCAAGATGACCATTAATTATTTGACCACTAATCATGTCATTGTACGAGTTGAAAACTATAGCTGCCAGTGCCATATCCTCCTGAATCGATTCTAGAGACCTCTTCTTAATATTCTCTGTTTGAAACACTGGTGTCTGAGTCTGTTGTATCGGAGAAGACTCAATCATTTTAACTGTAGAGTTCTGAGCTTGAGATTTAGCATGGAAATAACCAAACGTTGACTGTGGTGCCGATGTCTGTGCAACGTTGGTTGAGATGTACGCTGTCTGTAATGGAGCATGAACCCCAGAAGATGACCCAATAGTGGAAGAAGCAGCTATAGTACCAAGCCTCTTTCTCTTTGCTTCAACTTGGATATCCTTTTCCATTAACTTAGATCTAAAGGCGGTCAATGTTAGTGTATGACCTGACGCAATGTACCTGTTCTGAATTTTTTCAATTTCATTGTTCCATCTTTCAGGAAGACCATCTTTCAAAACCCTTGTAACATCCCGCATTTTTCTGTCAAATTTTTTTAACGCTCGTCTTTTTTTAGATAATATCTTTTGTTATATAAATTCGTATCCCCCGTTAATAAGTGTTTCCAATATTTTTCGTTATTTAATTTTAACATCCATCGTTTATTCTTGCGTATTTAAAATAATTCATTTGGTTAATTCACGCGCCCGTTTTAAACTTGAGGTACCGAAGTTGGCTAGTTGGCAAACTAGTTGACTAGGTCAACTAGTCAACCCACCATCTCATCCATTCATTCACTTCCACTTCACCTCCTCATCATCTCTTTCTCTCTAGTTACCAAGAACCCATTTTTAACATCTTCAAGATTCATCATCTATTTTAATTCAAGCAAGCAAATATCAAAACAAATTACATATTTGTGATCCTTGCATCATCCTCTTCAATTTGGTACCAATTTCACTTCTTGGGGTAAGGTTTCAAAAAACTCTAGATTTCTCTAAATTCGTTTTATAGACTTGAAATGGTGTTAGTTAGTGTCTATGGCTCGAGTCTAACATGAATATGTGATTTATTTGCTCGATCTTGTTGTTTTGCATAAACTAGCATGAACTTAAAATGGGTGTGTTTAATCTTGAGTTTTGGATGATTAAATGTTGTTTAAATGTTAAAGTGCATGTATTAAATGTGTTACTAGCATCGTTAGCTTCGTTTTGGTATGTAGGTTGATTTAGAAAAGCTTCATTTACAAATTGGTTGAATTCATGATTCTTGGTTAGGGTTTGATGAACTTTAAAATGAACCTTTGATGCTTTGAATGCTATGAATTTGTTAGTAAGTGTTTTGTTGTATTATATGTTTAATTACCTTCGAAATCGTATGTGTAAATTGGATTCCCGAATCATGAAATGCATTTTATGAACTTGAAACTTTGATAATGAACTATTAACGATCATTCGACGAGGATTCTGATTTTTGTAAATGATTTTTTTGGTAAATGAAACGTGTTTAGTTGTATTCCTCGTCAAAATACCTTTTCAACGATATAAGATACGTGTTTTGAATGTTTACGGTTCATTAGTTATGGTTGTTTGAAGTTGGATTCGTGCATTAAGTGTTCAAACTGCCCAGAATTGCTGAACAGACACTCTGAGCGGCGCTCCGGGGGCCTTGAGCGGCGCTCCGGGCCCCGGCTGTCCAAAAATTCACATTTTTGTTTAATTCCCTCTATGCTATACATGTCCGATTAACATGAAACTTGGCCAACATACTTATATATGCTTATCTTTCATAGAAAAATTGTAGGATACCCGACCCGACCCCGTTGACTTTGACTTTGACCAAGTTTGAATTTTAGTCAAACTTAACCAAATACTTATGCAATCTTTCTAATCTTCTTTTATACTTGATTCTTGCATGAAACTTGACAACGTGATTCACATACTATATTAATCGAGTTGTAACGAGCCATAGGATTAATTGAACACATTTCGCCCGACCTTGTGTCGTAACCGTTTAATTGATACAACTTACTTGTTTAGGTCAAGACTAAGCAACTTTCATGCACACGTTTACTTTGTGAAGTACATTTATACTCGTGCACCCGAGGTGAGATCATAGTCCCATCTTTTCAACAACTTTTATACTTTAAATCATGGGATGAGAAACATATACGGTTTATACTTTTATACTTTGAACACAAGTACGAAAACAAACATTCCACGGTGAGTTAGAACAAAAAGCCTCAATTCAATTTACACTTGCAGGGTGTAAACGTGAACTTATGTTATGTGATCACATGGGCTTGATGAGCCCTCATTCGAACGGTTCGCTACCGTTAGCAGATGAAATATATTTTCGAGTATAGTGTATGTTCTAACACTACGTAACAGGGTACAAAACAGTTAAGTTTTGATAATTGGGTGCTCGCGAACGTACTTTTGGAATGCAAACGATTTAGATAATCAATGTTATGGAAATACAAAATCTTGTGGTTCAAAAACAACGTTTACTAATACACCTATGATTTCACCAACGTTTTTCGTTGACAGTTTTCTATATGTTTCTCAGGTTCATACTTGGCTACTTGATACATGCTTTCGCACACTTTGATTACTTGCTTGGGGCCAATCATACATGCATTCGCTAGTGATAGCACCTTCGGATTCAAACTTAAAGTTTACATGCATACGCTATTGATAACACTCTTGATTTTCAACTTATATTATGTCGCAAGTTATTTCAATAATACTTTATACTTTTGTAAACTTAAACTTTGCAAGTCATACACGTTTCAAATGAATGCGACATAATTTTGGTCAAACGCGTCTCATTTAAGGACTATGACCACGTTACGGGACCTAAGTTGACGACGCCGTCAATGACGTTTTGGGCGGGTCGTTACAAACCTAACTGCCTTATCATCAGGCACTTCTATCCCATAATCTGCCATTTCAGCAACCAGTAATCGATATCTCTCCAAAGTCTGTCCAAGAGTCTCTGATGGAAGAGCCGCAAACACTCTCCATTCATCCTTTAAAACTTTACCTTTAGTGGCACGATAAGTAGCTGTACCCTCTGTGGCTGATTGAAGAGAAAGCCAAAGAGTGTACGAAGTCTTGTTCCTGTTTTTGAACTACGGGAATATTTCCTTAGACAGTGACTGTGTGAGCTGTGCGTAACACCTACATTCCAAATTATACTGTTCACGCTCAGCAGGATTAAACTGTGAAGTTTCCTTTGGTTCACCATCTGCTCCGTTTGGCCACACATACTCAGTCTCAATAAACTCCCATAGTCTAGAATCGATACCATTCAGATATATCGTAAACCATGTTTTTCAGTCCAAAAAGTCTTTCAGATTATCAAATTTTGGGACCTTATTGGTAGTTCCAGACTCACTTTCGGAAAGTATTAATTTTTGAAGTCCAGGAGCAACACTAAAGCACTGTATTCGTTAGCCACTTGTTCATTAGTGTCTGACATTTTAATTAATTAAGTTTGATTAAGTGAAGTATTAAAAAATTCTGTAACAAAGAGTGTCGGCCGAAGGTGTGACAATCGGTCGATGGTCCTTGACTGTCGGTCGGAGGTCCTTGACTAACGGCCGATGGTGAGTACTAAAGTAGCAGTTAATAAGTTCTAAGTCCTTCGGTCGATGGAACATACGTTCGGTCGATGGTCAGTGACGAACGGTCGATGGTCTATGGACGAACGGCCGAAGGTAAAGACAATCTGCTCAAGGTTATGACAAACTCTCCTCCGGTTCTAGGTGAGACGATCGGGCGAATGAGGCTGACTAACGATCGAGGGACTCAGACGAACGGTCGATGGTCAAAGACACTCGGCCGAGGGTAGTTCTTACGTGATCTGGGCAGAAAAACCTAGGGTTTTCACCTAAACTTCGATTTTAGCAATATTTTGACGTTCAAATCACATCCAATTACGAGGAAAGCCTAGAAAACACGCTCAGATGCTAAAAAGACACAAAAACTCGAAAGAAACACGTAAAGAATATAACTTTTGATGAAAAACCTGTTTTGACCAAAAACCCTAAAAACATCCACAGCTCTGATACCACTTTGTAGACGTAATTAGGATCTTAGATTAATCGTAATAGCTAGATTAGAGGCGGAAATCACTAATCTATGGTGATAACGAATACTATGACACTTCGGGATCAATAATACCAACAATTGTTGATGTAATCGACGCCTAGGGAGTGTATTCGGCTGGGGTTTGGTATAGGACAACTGCAAGATCAATAAACGTCGGCTAAAGGGTGTAGGGTTTTGTAACCTATGAATGAAACCCGACTTCTCTATTTATATTAGTTTACAGTGTCCATCGGTCGATGGTCTCTGACCTTCGACCGATGGTGTTTGTCCCTCGACCGATGGTCCCTACCATCGGTCGATGGTCTGAGCTGCCAACCAATCAGCTCTAAACCATTTCACGTCATTGCTTAATCAAATCAAACACAAAATATCAATGTTCATACATGACTGAATTATAAGTAACATTACAAATATAACTCATCACAATATAGAACTTGGGATTATGCATCAATAGAAAGCATGATCATGGAAGAGAGCTGCTCTGTGCCAAGCTGATTAGCTTTAGTTAGTTGATCCTGCTTAAAATAATGTTCATCCCATTTTTATATTTAAACAGCTGATATCAGTTTTTATATCTAAACGTCACTAACTTTATTTTTTTACCCGTTACAAAAAACAGGCGTGCAGAACTACATTGACCGAGATCAGGCGAAAGACATACATCTTCACACCCAAATAATGCGAAGTTATGAAAAGAAAAGTAAGTAAAACATAAGAAATAAAATTTGTTGGGTATGTAATGTAACATCTTATTAAAAACATAGCAAGCATAACATATAGTTTAATACTTATATCTAACAACTGGCATCTTCACTCCTGGTGTGCCTTTGGACCAGAATATAGCTACTTTACATAGTGGATCCCTTATGATCCCCAATTCGGTGTCGCCTATGATCATATTTGATCTGCCTCTTGTCACCGATCAGAAAAGCAATTTTCAGAAGATATTTGAGTTAAAGAATGTATGATTTATGACATTTTGGCCTTAGCAAAGAATACACCAGCAAATAAACCTGAAAAATACCACATATAAGTAAGTACATAAAATGATATATCCAATTAATGTTGTTGCTAAATCATACTTACCAAATAGTATGCTGAATAGATTTGGTACGCTCACCGGAACGTTGAACAGCAGTATACCAGCAATTGAGATCGGAATCTTGTTTAACGACCCCACCAAACTACAAAAAAACACATATTCATTGAAAACGTCGCTTATACATTGATCAGAGTTGGTTAAACAGTTTATCGAGTGGACAATAAAGCGTTTACCTGTAAGTGGTCGGGCCTGTTTGGTTTAAAAACCACATGGAGGTGAAGCTAATAGCGAGCCCAAGAAGCCCACTAGCGGTTGCTACGACCCAAAACATTGGAATCTTGATTACATCCCTGAAAGTTTCAGCCCGAAAAAAGTTAGGGATTATGAATATTGAAAAGTATTCAATAATGTGGTTGAAATGATTTCTTACGCGTTTACTACATAAGTCCACTCGTCAAATATGATAATCAACAACGCCCCAAATGGCAAGGATAGCAAATTATTCAGCAACACCATTGAAACTTCATTAAGAGAACCAGATTTTGTCACAGCTTTTGCAGTATCCATCACTCGTCGTAATGTAAGCTGTTTGCAAAGTACATTAACGATTGTTAACACAATAATTAAAATTTACTTAAATGCAAAAAGTTGAAAGTTGCAGAAACAACGTACAGAGTAGCTTGCAGTAAGACCACAGTTGACCAGTTGCCACGTGTAACCAGCGGCTTCGAACGAGAGATCTGTGATACCACCAGTTACAGCAGAGATTATCTGTAGATGTTATGAACTCATTGTTATAAATTTAATAAGTTGAAGTTTCCTTTAGTTCGATTAAGTGTGTGTTTGATAAAATGAAATGATAAGGGCAGAATGGTTCATAAATGATTCAAATGCTATGAAAATGGTTGGTTCTGAATGACAATAACGCAGTTGATAATCATTTTAAGTGAACAATGTGATTGCGGTAAAATTATACTATTAACCTTTTGCATGATAAAAAAAACAATATATATGCTTAATACGTGTGTTTGATATAATTTAAAAAGAATATTACATAAAATTTTGGTGCTTAATGGTTAAATAGGCATTTCAACTCTAAAAGTTCATCACCAAATGTTGAACCATTCATTAACATATGTGGTTAGAAGATAGAAACAAACGCGCTGAGCATTGCTGAATGCTAGCATTGCTGAATGATAGCATTCAGCATTGAACCATTCAATTAGGAGGTACTCAAACGTAGCCTAAGTAAATTTCACAAATATTAGCTTAACATCACAGAAGTACATACCATTAGAAACATAGCAGTCCACACTTTCTGACTCTGTCGCTTACGGAATATATATAACTCGCCAACTGCTGTCATAATGTTGGTCACATTTTTCAGGATTGTTACCATTGCAATATTTATGTGCTTCAAACTGGTAAGAAACATGAAAGAATTTACATCTATAAGATTAAATATAAAAGTAAGAATTGACAATTGATGTGTGTAAATCCAAAATAACCAGGTTCGACCAAACCCATACTAAAATTGACTCATTACCCAAATTGCTCGACATACCTATACATGCCTGAAACAAGCATGGCCACAAATATCACATTGACAGGTATCCACACCTTAATCAGCTTCCAGTTAAGTTTTTCAAGTGAAACTACTCGAAATAAACCCAAAACAATCACTATGATTGTACTGATTAGATTCTGCAAGAATTACATGCACAAATTAACATTAAAAGAAGTGCAGTAAACTAGACATGAAATAAAAATCAAATTTGTACACAAACTAAGTTACAAAAATACCAGATTTATTTTATTTTATTTATTTGTGAAATCATGAATCAAAATTATACTAGTAGATCAAGAGATCTAGTAGTATTACAATTGTGTCACCTGCGTGTCTGATTAAACGATTACAACCAAAAAATCCAGATATACCTGAAAAAACATCAATGATATCCCTGCATTGAAAGCATAACTTGAAAGCACAATTTTGTTGAGCAATATCATGCTGCAAGAAGACAGACAATAAGCCGCTCCAGATATCAACGGTCCAGATACAACTTTCAGTTCATGTTCCCTCTTATCATTTGGGTCAACTATGATTTCATTATTATCAGACATGACCCGATTACTTCTGGATCTGTATATAGGAATAGATACTTTTGTCAGTTAATTTTGTTACACGAGAGGTTAGTCACTTCTAGTATTGAACATGAAATGTGGCTCACCTTTCATTTGTTCCTCTGCGTTCTATAGATGATAATATATCGCCACTTAGTTGCTTTCCTCGAGGAAGAAAACCGCCAATGAGCCTACGCACCACATTCACCTTTCCGCCATGTGGAGAAATCTCGAGTGATGAGTTAAAATCCGATTCCTTGACATCAGGATTAACCGTAACGTTCAACTTGAATTCAGTTGACATCAAAACAATTAAGGATAGCCTGTTGTCAGCCTTGAACTCAGTTATAATCTGTTATCGAACAATATATTTATCAAAACAAACAAACACAAAAAAATACTCCGGAAGATATAAGAAGACAAAACTACATAAGCATTAAAAGCGTGTGGTGTGGTAATTCGTGACTGTCAACCGTACTGGTTGGGTTATTCTGTGACCGTTTCTGTCTTTCTGATAGATCATTCACAACTATGTTAGAATTATATTTACTAAGAAAATATCACAAATCTATTATACTTAACATGAACTCCTTGCATTTGGATCAAGAACACTAACATGAGGACTAAAGCACAAATATTTCTATCCTAATTAATCATCTCTTTCATATAGCCAAGTATCACATATAGCAAATATCTTATTATGTGTATGTAACTAAATTACCTTCTAAAACAAACTAGAAATCAAACTCAAGAGTCAGATTTTTACCTGAATTGATTCTTGTGGTCCTGCAACACAAGTAAGAATGAAATCGATTCGCACAGACAAGCGTAGACTATACAAATATTCTATAAAGAATTCGTACGTATTTCATAACAGTTGAAGAAATAAAACAGAAATATAATACTACAGGTATCCAAATTCACACATAATAAAAGAAGGGTATATTGTCAAAATAATGTGAGAAACACTTAAAGTAGGAAAAGATACAAGTGCGTGCAACTGAAGACTAATGTTCAATGCATTCGTTACCAAATCCCAAAAAGAAATATACAACAAAATAAATAGTAAATTAGTAAGCATCCCTCTTAAATAATACGATGTACTAAGAAACTATATAAAAAAGTCAACTGTAAGACTAGATTATCATAGATTGCTTCATCTACAAGTGTCTGTGTATGTGAAAAGGAAAAAAGTGTATGATGAATATTCAACGCTGTAAAGAGCAGCAAAGTGTTGGGGGCAGAGATGAGAGAATCGAGTGGTGCGTCATGCCACAAAAAATGGCGATATATATTCAGTGTTACGTGTTATGATTTAATGTTTAAATAATTTAATTGTGGGCCTTATGGGCTTATAGGTTACGGACTGTTTGAAAATGAGAATCTTTGCTGTTAGTTTGGGTAAGGCCCACTACGTAGAAAACATAATTGTTGCAAAATAACTTCACAAAAGTTGTTTAGTTTCTCTTTCCCTCCACGGCCCCTAGAAATTTTTGTTGAATTTAAAATAGATTTGATAAATTTTTTTTTTTTTTTACTTAAATAGCAAGTTTTATTTAATTTATTTGATGAATAAATAATTAAGAATGATAAATGAGAGTATATTGAAGAGTTTAATGATATTTGGTACTCCGTAAGGCGACAATTATTATGAGGTATATATAAATAGTAAGATGAACACTTATTTCGATACAGAATTACATTTGTGAAATAACACAAGCATTAAACTTTCATACTAATAAAAGTTACACTAGTCAAATTGAGATTTTCAAAACACAAATCCAAACACTCTTAAAACTGAATACGATTCACATGTTAAAGTTTATGAAGGGAGAAAAGAATAATCAATATTGATGAAGCTTTGATAAACATATTTAAACTATATACATATGATATTTAAAGATATGATCATGGCACGTGAAGTCTAACCGGATAACCTAAACAAAAACAACAACAATATCCAGTCTCGAATATATGAGCTACAGGGATGCCTCTATCCTAAAATAAATAAAATCGTTTCTCCACCAAACAAACAAGTCATCCCTTTACACGGAATGGCCTTAGAGAATACCTTATTTTCTTACATACAATTGAAAAAAAAACGATAATAATCGTACTCATTATGCTCATGATGTTGATTATGCTGCCAACAAGGCCTGAGCTTTTCGTTCGTATCGAAAACCATTGTCTTTGGATTCATCAGCACACCAGACAAAGATTCCTCCAAGTTTACCTTGTCTCTTTAACTCTTTGCAGGCCTCAAAGAATCCATCATTAGGAGGCAAACCTAAATTACCCTTACTTATAAAACTGGCTAAAAGTTGACTTCCTGCATAACTCGAACTTTGCAGATGATTAAAGTGATTCACAAACTGTTTAACGTTAAGCTTGTCATACGCATAAAACTGGAAATTTACATAATCAATAACATGTCCATATTTCTTCCATAAAGTCAAGTAATGACTGTTAACAAGATCATCATCTTCATAAGGAGCAATAGAAGCAAATTTGATGGTTTTTTGTTTCTTTAAAATTGTGATAAGTTGTCCAATGCATTCTGCAAAAGTGTCCTCATTGTGCGAGTGAAAGTGCTCGTAGTCGATATCGATGCCATCTAAATTGTACTGTTTGATCATGCTGGTTAATGAAGAGACTGCATTTTGAACCCATGAGGTGATGGATTTATAAGAAAAAAAGGCGTAGTTATTTTTGGTAACGGTATCGCCACCTAGGCTAACAGCCACTTTAACGTTCGAGTTTTTGGCTTTTATTGATGCTATTTGTGAAGGACCCAAATGGTTTGTTTCCCAGAAAACATTGAATTTTCCGTTGGTTGGTGATGGGTGGTTATCTTGGGTGTAATCGATTGCGAATGCCAGGATGAAATGGACTTCGACGTGAGGGTTTATCGGTATGTCTGATAACTCAACTGAGTCTGATTCAGCACCAATGTACTCCCGAAAAAGATTTGAGTTTGCAGCTGTATATATATAATCAACAAACAAACAAATCAAATGATTAGGTTGTGTTTAATAAAATGTAATGATTAAGTGCCGATTGAAAGTGAATTTTAATGACAATAACTTGTTTGATAATCGTTCTGAAGAAACTCTTCGAATGACATAAATCAACGTATTCACTTTTTACATGAATAAGTAAAAGAATATAAGCAGTTATTTGATAAATGTTCTTTAGGAGAATATCGTAGGAAAATAGAAGTGTTGAATGGTTAAGAGCTAGACTATTTCAATTCAGTACACATTTTTTGTCATTCAGCACCATTTGTCATTCAGACGTGACAAACAAACGTGTTGAATGTTAAACGGTAATCATTGAAGGCAGTCTTACCTGTGCAAGATGATACATGGAGCACACAAAGTATCACCATTATAATAATAATGCTAAAGTTCATTTTTATTGTAATTGGATTGAAGATTGTTGTTTTATTGATTGTATGTTGTGATCACTATTACTTATATATAGCAGATCCGATTTTGTCAGTTATATATGGTATTTGATGATTAATACTTATGAGATATTTATGATTCGGTTTCAACCGGCTGGAGTTATCCTACAGAAGAAGGAAAAAAAAAATGTTGATATATCCAGTAAATTATGCTTTATTATTGTTGACATTCATATTCTTATAGGTGGTGTCACCATGTTTCAAGATCAAAAAGTCTTCTGGATCGATGTTGACATATATAGTGGAATTTGAACACTAAAGATTCAAATTTGGATGTTAATCCAAGAGAATACTTAGAAATCTTGTTGGAACTACATATACAACAATAAATGGCCAAATAGTCATAAAAAAATAATATAATTGTTGATGCATACTTGTATGGTCGTCGCTAACCGAATAACGTTTATTATTACATTGTACACCTAGTTTATATATACGCGTGGAACTGATCAGTTACAGAAGCATATGTTACTGTTGGGCCATAATGTCTAGCGGCTCATTCGTGTGAATGAGGTCCATTAGGGTTAATGTTTAGTTTGCCTATAAATATCAGTTTCATGCATTCTTTAAGGTTAAGAGAGAAGAGAGTAACCCTAATTAGGAGAGCCGTTTTGGCGATCCTGGCGTAGGGGAGATCATGCTCGATCTCCCCTGGCCACTAATGTTTCTCTGTTTAAATCAATCATGTAATTTCGACGTATATTAAGTTATATTGATTTATCTTAGATTCATCGTGTTTATCTCTTCATGTTTATAATGTTTATCACTTATCTTGATCCAAACGTTAAATCGATGCTTGTTTATGATGAAAAGATTCGTGTTAGTGAATCAAGGGACCAACAAATTGGATTAAACGATCTAATCTTCAATATCGAGTGCGGAATAACTCGATATTGGGTTTTACTATCAAAACAATCAATAAATCAATGATCTTAAGTTGTTATATGACTTTAGGATGCTTAAGATCAACCCAAACGAATGATAGACGACCAAGGATTCGGCTTTGACACTTAGGAAGGTTTAGGATACGTAACCCTAACAATGAACCCGAATTGGCCTCTATATACATTCAGCACGTGCAACCGTGCGGTTGCAGCTTGCAACCGTGCGGTTGCCCAATGGACCCGTACAGATACATACCTGCATCCGTGCAGTTGCACTCCAGGTGTATAAACTAAATGTTCAACCGTATTAACTCGTAAACTATTATACACCGACTACTATAATGAACTTGGGGACTAACGTAATGCACCAAGAGACTCCCCCTAGGACCCAGTTTATTATTTTAACTAATAAAATCAACTTTCACCTGCATTAGACAAACAAACACACAATCAACCAATTCGAATGACATATAGTTCATACGTTCACGTCACGTTATTACAACCAAATCGAAATAAAACAAAATAAACATTCAAGTTCAGAGTTCGAGAGTTCATGATCACAAGATAGAGATTAAGTGCAAAGATCATATGCATAACAAGTGCGAACAGCCCTGTTGAACTGAATGACATGTTCCATGTTGTGCAACTCGTGGGAAATCGGGTGTCGACGCAACACCTTGATGTCCTTTCGATTTAATTGAACAGGAAGGTTCTCACGGTGTTTCTAGCAACCCTGTCAGCCATGAGCTTCTACCTTAAACTTATACCTTTCGATTCAGAGAGCTTTTCTTGTCTCAATTTTATTGCATACTCCGAAAGAACGCATTTAGGTACCAGCCGCTATAAACCCCATGCTTGAGTGGAAAGCCTATAATGATGGAATGATATGATGTATTTGGGAATGATAGAATTCTAAGTCAGAATAGCCTCCAGAAGATGTTCCCATCTATCTAGATTAATCGGCACAACCCATACCACATACAATAGAAGTGAAGTCCTGCTCAGTGATGTCTTCATGGACAGAATGATTTGAATTCTCTAGATCTGAAACTCTGTCACTTCTCCCCCTCGAATATAGATAACTTAAGTCGTTCTGATCTGCACATTGTTTGTTCACCTCTCTTTTTCAAACATTGAATACATCGGATGAATAGAAATTGAATTACAAATTGATATCCCTGATTCTTTGTTGTTGATGTGGTGCATCATCTTTATTCAGATATACAAGAATCACATAAAACATAATCCATTTTTTTTTTTTTGGGATTTCTTGATGTTGCCTTTTGTCATACCCCGTCCTAATCCATCTGGACGAAGTCACCAACATCTGGTCCCATTGCGATGATCGACTCCAAATAATGTCTTTAAAATGAGCAAATACACAGCGGAAGATTTCTTTCATACCTGATAATAAACATGCTTAAAAGTGTCAACCAAAAGGTTGGTGAGTTCATAAGTTTATCATAAAACAATAAAATTCATCATTTTGATAGACCACAAGATTTAAATCATGCATGGTACAAATGGGCCCGAATCCTATACCCACCTGTAATGTACATGCGATATCTTTTAAATACAGTACACCTTTCTCGTGAACGAAATCATCTTTCATAAATCTTAGTAACCGTACACATATCTTGTGCACAAAAATAACATACACATAACCTGTGTATAAAATCATTCTCTCGATACATAACATTCACTTTTCATTGCTTTCATAGCCTGGCTTGGTAACCGACCTTAACATATAATGCGCATAATAATATCTCCAAAACAGAACATCTCATCTGTATAATAATCATATAAACTTCGAAGTACTAAACACCACGCCCACTAGCCCTTCCGTCTAGTGAACATTCTGGGTGGGGGTGTTAAACCCGGTAGCTACCTTTAGGATTCGCTTCAATTAGGCGTGCACTAATTCTCAAAATTATTGATGTTCCCTAATTCTTAGGTTACCAAGCAATAATAATCAGGGAAAAAATATTCATATCGATTGTGGCAATTATCACGTCCACATAATTCAATGGTGGCAATTATCACGTCCACATAATTCATTCGAGGAATGTTTTGCTTGTGTCTATCTCGTCAAACATTTATAAAAGCACTTCATGTATTCGCAGTTCAAAATGTATTTCAAAAGCATTTAATAAAGCAGTTGTAAAAGTAGCGCATGTATTCTCAGTTCCAAAAATGTAAAGAGTAAAAGGGAATCAAATGAACTTACAATACGATAGTTTGTAGTAAAAATATGCATACGACGGAACTGAATAATGCAGGGTTGGCCTCGGATTCACGAACCTATATCATGTATATATATATTAACACATATAACGGTAATCAAACAAATTTATATATTATATCCTAAATTATATATTTTATATATTTAATTTGTGTATATATTTAAAATGATTAATATTTATGTAGTTATATCAATATCTATATATGATTAGTATTATGTTAAAAATACCAAATTTTGTTATTCATGAATATTTATGTAGAAATGTTAATATGATTAATACATACTTATATGTAATATTACTATAAGTATATTTTATATACATAATATTTATTTGGTAATATTAATGATAGCAGTGAAAATTTTATTTGATAATAATAATAATAATAATTAAGGTAATAGTAATAATGATGGTGATAATAATAATATCACTAAATATAATAATAATAATAATAATAAAAATAATAATAATTCTAATAATAATTAAAATGGTAATTTTTAATAAAATGTTATTTTAATGATATTAAAAATAATAAAAATGATAATTGTATTAAACTGATACTTTTCATTATAATGCTAATAATGATAATGTCAACAATGATAGTTATATTAATAACAATAATAATAATAATGGTTTTACTCATAATGATACTACTAATAATATCTAAATGATAGTGCTAATAATAATACTTATAATGATAATAATAATAATGATAATCATATTAATAATAATCATACTTGGAATTATAATCATATTAATAAATGATAGTTAATATCTATTTTATTTAATAATAATAATAATTATAAAACTAATAGTAATAATCAATAAGATAATAATAATAAATAAATAAATAACTACCTCAAGTTAGAAATGATAAAAATAAACTGCCGTGGCTCAGGTTCGAACCCGAGACCTTTGGTTAACCCAGACACCCTTCCAAACCATTTGAGCTAAACTATGTTTCTGTTTAATATTCGGATTAAAATTTATATAATCCTTCTGTTAGTCGGTTCTTCTTCTTCTTACAACTAATCCATCTATTTTATCAAAATCGTAGTAACCTCTCACTATTATTGTAATAGCATCACGATCAAAACCATCTTCATTAATATTACTTACGTGAACCGTCATCCTTCTTAATCGTTTATCACGTATCATATTCATCATAATTTAATCTCACCCATCACCATTATTTCATAATCATCGTCATCATTTGACAGAAATCGAATCATCATCGTTGTGTTATTTAATAACTTGCATCATCATCATCGTTTGTCATACGTACCACCATCTTTATCATGCTTCTCATCTCAACAGCAAGATGAAACTTCAGTCAACATGGAAGATTGAATCACGGTCCATGTACTAACCGAAACATGGCAGCCCATTCATTTGATGAAGCCCAAGGGAAGAAAAGAAATAGTTCATTTATTTAAAAGGAGCCCAATCAAACGAACAAGTTAAACCCGATATTCGATTTAGAGATAAATGTTGCAAAGTTATTCAGTGGAGTCCAAGTTACATAGAAAAGAAAAAAATATTGGCACATTCTAGTCTTTATCTTACAAATTTGTCGACCATGATTTAGCCATGTTGTCCCACTAAAAAAATAAACGTGGTATAATATTGGTTAGTGGTGATGGCCATTAAGATTAAAAATACAACTGTGCAATCATCATCATCATTTATTTAAATCACTTCATTCGCTGGTGATTTAATGAAAAAAAAATATATATCACAGCTCTCATTCTCCTTTTGTTAGGTTTAAATAAAATAGAGGAATAGAAGAATTTGTAGTTGTAGTAGGTGTAAGGAGAGGTGGTTCCTGGTGGATTTGGGCGATGAACAAAATAAAAGAAAGATGGTTCGTGTTGATGGTGGATTCTCGTTGAAGGTGATACTTCGACTGTGATGATGGCTACTCGTTGGAATGGAAACAAGGAAATAGATAGAGGAGGTGATATGGTAGTTGTAAATTAAAGTGGTGATTGAAAGGTGGTTTCAAGGTTTAACAGAAGTTGGGAGGTACGTATAGCAGCAACAATAAACTGCAGTAGCAAGGTGGTGGCGGTTTAGCTCAATACAGAAAACAAAAACAGTTTTAGTAATGGTGATGGTCTTGGTGGTTGATGGTTGAGGTGATGGTACCATGGTGGTTGGTTTGACTCGAAAATAGAAAACAAGATGGTGATTCGAAGTGTCTCCCGTTTAAAGGTGATCGAGTTTAGTCGAGCATGTAAGGTGTTTGTTTGGTTTGGTGTTTTGCAGGTGGAAGGAGAAGAAAATAGAAAAGTGCGAGGGTGATGGTAATGGTGATGGTTGTTAATGATTTTCATGACGGTAATAATAACAGGTAATAATTTATTTAAGTGGGTTTTGTTTATCTTCCTCTCTCTGTCTTTAACTCTCGAATAGAAGAAGTGATTTTACAGCTGCAAGTGAATGTATATTTCATGTCAAGAATTTGGTCTCGATTGTTTTGTAACGAAGAAGGTGGTCGACAGAGAATCTCGAGCAGGATGAAGGAAGGACAGGAAATAGTAATAGATAGGACTTAAAACAGATTCGTACGCTTTACAGATATTTAATTCTGACAGATTTTTTTTGATTCTTTTTATCCTTCTTCTTTAATTGCAATCAAGGTTTTTATATAGTGTAATTGCATTGAAACAGCCACCAGATTCAATTAATTTTTGTTTGTAGCTTAAATTCGTTCGACAACATATCTTGTGTCAAAAGAAAAATAGAAAAGTAAAATAGACCTTCAATACAATTTGTTTGATTCTTATTATTGAATTTTGATTTGTACGATTGCTATTAATATTTAACAACTTGATTTAATCGAGTTTGTATTGTTGTGATAATGAGATCGACCTGTAACAAGAATCAGGCAGGAAGGATGACAGATAAGAGGAAGAAAAAAGATAAAGCAGATGATGACTTCTAACAACTTTGTACCCTTTATTTGATATTGAATATTAACTAGTTCAGGCAGAAAACAAATTTTATAAAGTTGGATAGGGATGTTAAACAAAATCGTACGAATTTGTGGATTAGTTTTAGTAATCAGATTCCAAAAAGTACAAATCAAATACAATTAAAAAGGATGTGAACTGAATTTGGTTCTAGTATCGTACTCATGATTTTATTAATATTAATAATTAATAATTATGTTAATAATAATAATAATAAAAATTGAAATAATAATAATATTAATAATCAAAATAATACTAATAATAAGAATAATATCAATATTAATGATATAAAATGATAATTTTGAAAACTATAATAATAACATATTACATGTATCAAATCCGATATTAATGTTAATATTAATAATGAATATTATAGTAACTATATTGTAACTTGTATTTAATATCATACATTATGTAATAACTCTATATATTGAATATTTAATAGTTATACATTTTATATATATGATGATATACACATAATAATAATTATGTATAGAAACCATGTATATATATATATATATTACATATATCAATTTACCATTGTTAATATATATTTATTAAGTTCGTTGCAAAAATAAAACTAGTATTTCTAAATACTGTGTTCATAGTTTTTAATATAAATTTGAAATATTATGTATACATTTATTACTTAACAAATTTTTATTTTTAAATCATAAACTATTTAATTTCAACAACTAAATCGTATAACATTTTATTAATATATTTTAGATTATAATATATATACATATATATATTTACATATCTATTTATATCAGTTGTTCGTGAATCGTCAGAATTGGTCAAAGGTCAAATGAATGTATAAAAATAGTTCAAAAATTTTGAGACTCAGGATAACAGACTTAGCTTATCATGTCAAAATATTAAATCGTATTGAGAGTTTGGTTTAAAATTAGTCGAAAATCTCCGGGTCATCACAGTACCTACCCGTTAAAGAAATTTCGTCCCGAAATTTGAGTGGTGACAGTTGGAATTGAAATCGAGAATGTTTTAGTACCAGATTTGAACTCAGATTCATAATAGAAAGATTTTAGTCATCAAAGAATATTTCATCGAAGAAGAAAATGATAATATTTAAAGATTTCTTCGAGATGGATAAGCAGATAGTTTTATGAATGCCCTTCTCAGGTCAAGTTCGGTTTCTATGATTAATTCAAATCAAGTAATATGGTTCATGATGAATACAAGTCAAGTAACACGGTTCGTGGTGATGGTAATGTTGATCAAATATTACCATCATCACAATCCATTAGAACTTCCGCATGACTTACCATAATATAATCACGTTGATCAAGTGTCATTATATTATATTAACTCATGCTTTCATTCAAATATTACTCTAAAATATCCAAGAATTTAAAACTTCAGGGTTTCACTGAATTTTAGAAATCAAAATAGTTTTCGATAGGATATACTGAGGATTGAATGAAAGCGAAGATAATTTACGCATGTGAATGATTTAAGGATTCCTTCAGGATGTTGAGGATATTTATAATGAAGGAAAATATAACGATATCAAGAAATATTGAAGTTATTTATATTGAAGAAAGAAGATTTCGATCTTTTTCCGAGCTTTTCCAACATACCATTCTTTATCATCAAACTTTTGACTGTTACAGTCATCCATAGTTTTTGCTGCTTTATCAGTTCTTTTAATACTCCGAGAATTGATTTGTAAATTGGGGTGCTTATTCAGAATTTCAGAATAGAAGATCATAATTCTAAGAAATATATGTTATATGTATACATATAACTGTTGATGTAGAAATACTGCGAGATTCAAAATAATGATTGAAGCTTTTTGGTATGACATCTATCGTCACAAGATGCAGATGGGCACATGATGGGGTTTCGACAAATATAATGATTTTTCGAAAAGTCAAAGATCAATGAAGTTGCCGGTAAGTTTACTGCTAATGTGATGAGATATAAAAGGTCCTCCGGTAACAATGACGAAAGGCAAACTTATATATCAAAGTTATAATAAGGCTAATTTGAATGAAAGTCGAAGATGATTTGCTGGAGCTGTGACAAAATTGGCTAATTTTGGAAAGGTATTGTAAAGTTATTTTCGATAATAATACGCCAATGGATCTGGCACAATTTTGAATTCAAAGTATGGTTTTGAAAGATGTAGGAATCTAAAAGTGATGTCTTTTGTTAAATCTTGACTTGGATTTTTGATCGGTCAAAATCTGAATATGAAATTATATTTGAATGAAAATAGTTGTTCTTTGGTGAACGGATACGTATATGTGCTGATTTGAGCAGTATTTTTAATGACTGCTGAATCTAAATTAAAGAATGTACAGTGTAACACATTAATGTGAAATCTAAATATTCCTCGGGTATTACCTACCCGTTAAAATATTTTCACCATTAATAGTGTGTACAAAAGAATTTTTAATTACAATCTTTATGAAAATATATATACATATATATTTTTTTCAGATGTAATCATGGATTTAATGAGGCAATAAGATATTAATCTCATTTGATTTACCATTAGAACGAGAATATATAAACTCTAAAATATTAGAGATTACATAATCACCATGAAGAACGAAGAAATTGATGTAGAACGATATGTAGGACGATGATTATGCCTGAGGTATAGATTGTGATATTAAGGCATGTGTTAATGAAACTTAGGTTGTTGGTGGTACTGGTGTGGATATTGGTGGTACGGTTGGTGCTGATGATGTTGCTGAAGCTGGTAGGTTTTGCACCATGTTTTCCAAATTGATTACTCGAGCGCGAAGCTCGTTGACTTCTTCCATTACTCCAGGATGATTGTCGGTCGGAACGAGCAGATGAATAAGGTTTAGAATTTGTGAGATTATATAATCATGGCGAGATATTCTGTAGATGATTGTGAAAATGGTGTTTCGGATAGGTTTACTAGTGAGCGCTTCAGGTTCATCGTCAAGAGGTGAATTCGATTGGTGGAAAGGATCGCCTTCTTCTCTTCTCCATTGATTAAGTCGACTATGAACTCAGCCCCAATTCATCCAGAATTGATAATGGCTGATTGGTTGATCCATTCCGGCTACACTGCTTTCGAAGCTCAAGTGGAAATCCATATCGGAATAGGTGTCGGAATCTGAGGAACTTGAACTGGTTGCAGAATTCATCTTGCACGGTTAAATAAAGGATTTTCGATATGAAATGAATTTCGGATATCGGATGATATTCTAATTACATAGAATGCCTATATATAGTACAAAAGATCAGTAGATTATGGAGGGAATTAAGGAAACGTGTCAGACAAGGTCTAAGGTGATGGAATATGAATTCGTCTGTACACCATCTATGCAATAATTGCAATAAGACGTGCCTAGACTGAAAATGATAAGTAGATATTTTTTTGACAAGAAATGATAAGCAAACTTTTGACATGCAGACCAGGTTCAAGTCCAGACTTATTAATATATCCTAACTACTACTTGGTCGAAGTCCAGACTCATTAATGCATCCTAACAACTACTAGTTAGACACACTAATGTAAGACCTGGTTCACTAAGACCACCACTCTGATACCACATTTCATACCCCGTCCTAATCCATCTGGATGAAGTAACCAACATCTGGTCCCATTGCGATGATCGACTCCAAATAATGTCTTTAAAATGAGCAAATGCACAGCGGAAGATTTCTTTCATACCTGAGAATAAACATGCTTAAAAGTGTCAACTAAAAGGTTGGTGAGTTCATAAGTTTATCATAAAACAATAAAATTCATTATTTTGATAGACCACAAGATTTAAATCCTGCATGGTACAAATGGGCCCGAATCCTATACCCACCTGTAATGTACATGCGATATCTTTTAAATACAGTACACCTTTCTCGTGTACGAAATCATCTTTCATAAATCTTAGTAACCGTACACATATCTTGTGCACAAAAATAACATACACATAACCTGTGTATAAAATCATTCTCTCGATACATAACATTCACTTTTCATTGCTTTCATAGCTTGGCTTGGTAACCGACCTTAACATATAATGCGCATAATAATATCCCCAAAACAGAACATCTCGTCTGTATAATAATCATATAAACTTCGAAGTACTAAACACCACGCCCACTAGCCCTTCCGTCTAGTGAACATTCTGGGTGGGGGTGTTAAACCTGGTAGCTACCTTTAGGATTCACGTCAATTAGGCGTGCACTAATTCTCAAAATTAGTGATGTTCCCTAATTCTTAGGTTACCAAGCAATAATAATCAGGGGTAAAATTTTCATATCAATTGTGACAATTATCACGTCCACGTAATTCAATGGTGGCAATTATCACGTCCACATAATTCATTCGAGGAATATTTTGCTTGTGTCTATCTCGTCAAACATTTATAAAAGCATTTCATGTATTCGCAGTTCAAAATATATTTTAAAAGCATTTAATAAAGCAGTTGTAAAAGTAGCGCATGTATTCTCAGTCTCAAAAATGTAAAGAGTAAAAGGGAATCAAATGGACTCACAATACGATATTTTGTAGTAAAAATATGCATACGACGGAACTGAACAATGCAGGGTTGGCCTCGGATTCACGAACCTATATCTTATATATATATTAACACATATAAAGGTAATCGAACAAATTTATATATTATATCCTAAATTATATATTTTATATATTTAATTTGTGTATATATTTAAAATGATTAATATTTATGTAGTTATATCAATATCTATATATGATTAGTATTATGTTAAAATTACCAAATTTTGTTATTCATGAATATTTATGTAGAAATGTTAATATGATTAATACATACTTATATGTAATATTACTATAAGTATATTTTATCTACATAATATTTATTTGGTAATATTAATGATAGTAGTGAAAGTTTTATTTGATAATAATAATAATAATACTGATAATAATAATAATTATAGTAATAGTAATAATAATGATGATAATAATAATGTCACTAAATATAATAATAATAATAATAATTAAAATAATAATAATTCTAATAATAATTAAAATGGTAATTTTTAATAAAATGTTATTTTAATGATATTAAAAATAATAAAAATGATAATTTTATTAAACTGATACTTTTCATTATAATGCTAATAATGATAATTTCAACAATGATAGTTATATTAATAACGATAATAATAATAATGGTTTTACTCATAAAGATTCTACTAATAATATGTAAATGATAGTGCTAATAATAATACTTATAATAATAATAATAATGATAATCATATTAATAATAATCATACTTGGAATTATAATCATATTAATAAATGATAGTTAATATCTATTTTATTTAATAATAATAATAATAATTATAAAACTAATAGTAATAATCAATAAGATAATAATAATAAATAAATAAATAACTACCTCAAGTTAGAAATGATAAAAATAAACTGCCTTGGCTAGGGTTCGAACCCGAGACCTTTGGTTAACCCAAACACCCTTCCAAACCATTTGAGCTAAACTGTGTTTCTGTTTAATATTTGGATTAAAATTTATATAATCCTTCTGTCAGTCGGTTCTTCTTCTTCTTACAACTAATCCATCTATTTTATCAAAATCGTAGTAACCTCTCACTATTATTGTAATAGCATCACGATCAAAACCATCTTCATTAATATTACTTACATGAACCGTCATCCTTCTTAATCGTTTATCACGTATCATATTCATCATAATTTAATCTCACCCGTCACCATTATTTCATAATCATCGCCATCGTTTGACAGAAATCGAATCATCGTCGTTGTGTTATTTATTAACTTGCATCATCATCATCGTTTGTCATAGGTACCACCATCTTTATCATGCTTCTCGTCTCAACAGCAAGATGAAACTTCGGTCAACATGGAATATTGAATCACGGTCCATGTACTAACCGAAACATGGCAGCCCATTCAATTGATGAAGCCCAAGGGAAGAAAAGAAATAGTTCGTTTATTTAAAAAGAGCCCAATCAAACGAACAAGTCAAACCCGATATTCGATTTAGAGATAAACATTGCAAAGTTATTCAGTGGAGTCCACGTTACATAGAAAAGAAAAAAATATTGGCACGTTCTAGTCTTTATCTTACAAATTTGTCGACCATGATTTAGCCATGTTGTCCCACCAAAAAAATAAATGTGGTATAATATTGGTTAGTGGTGATGGCCATTAAGATTAAAAATACAACCGTGCAATCATCATCATCATTTATTTAAATCACTTCATTCGCTGGTGATTTAACGAAAAAAAAATATATCACAGCTCTCATTCTCCTTTTGTTGGGTTTAAATAAAATAGAGGAATAAAAGAATTTGTAGTTGTAGTAGGTGTAAGGTGAGGTGGTTCATGGTGGATTTGGGCGATGAACAAAATAAAAGAAAGATGGTTCGTGTTGATGGTGGGTTCTCGTTGAAGGTGATACTTCGACTGTGATGATGGCTACTCGTTGGAATGGAAACAAGGAAATAGATAGAGGAGGTGATATGGTAGTTGTAAGTTAAAGTGGTGATTGAAAGGTGGTTTCAAGTTTAACAGAAGTTGGGAGGTACGTATAGCAGCAACAATAAACTGCAGTAGCAAGGTGGTGGCAGTTTAGCTCAATACAGAAAACAGAAACAGTTTTAGTAATGGTGATGGTCTTGGTGGTTGATGGTTGAGGTGATGGTACCATTGTGGTTGGTTTGACTCGAAAATATAAAACAAGATGGTGATTCGAAGTGTATCCCATTTAAAGGTGATCGAGTTTAGTCGAGCATGTAAGGTGTTTGTTTGGTTTGGTGTTTTGCAGGTGGAAGGAGAAGAAAACAGAAAAGCGCGAGGGTGATGGTAATGGTGATGGTTGTTAATGATTTTCATGACGGTAACAATAACAGGTAATAATTTATTCAAGTGGATTTTGTTTATCTTCCTCTCTCTGTCTTTAACTCTCGAATAGAAGTAGTGATTTTATAGCTGCAAGTGAATGTATATTTCGTGTCAAGAATTTGGTCTCGATTGTTTTGTAGCGAAGAAGGTGGTCGACAGAGAATCTCGAGCAGGATGAAGGAAGGACATGAAATAGTAATAGATAGGACTTAAAACAGATTCGTTCACTTTACAGATATTTAATTCTGACAGATTTTGTTTGATTCTTTTTTATCCTTCTTCTTTAATTGCAATCAAGGTTTTTATATAGTATAATTGCATTGAAACAGCCACCAGATTCGATTAATTTTTGTTTGTAGCTTTGATTCGTTCGACAACATATCTTATGTCAGAAGAAAAATAGAAAAGTAAAATAGACCTTCAATACAATTTGTTTGATTCTAATTATTGAATTTTGATTTGTACGATTGCTATTAATATATAACAACTTGATTTAATCGAGTTTGTATTGTTGTGATAATGAGATCGACCTGTAACAAGAATCAGGCAGGAAGGATGACAGATAAGAGGAAGAAAAAAGATAAAGCAGATGATGACTTCTAACAACTTTGTACCCTTTATTTGATATTGAATACTAACGAGTTCAGGCAGAAAACAAATTTTATAAAGTTGGATAGGGATGTTAAACAAAATCGTACGAATTTGTGGATTAGTTTTAGTAATCAGATTCCAAAAAGTACAAATCAAATACAGTTAAAAAGGATGTGAACTGAATTTGGTTCTATTATCGTACTCATGATTTTATTAATATTAATAATTAATAATTATATTAATAATAATAATAATAAAAATTGAAATAATAATATTAATAATCAAAATAATACTAATAATAAGAATAATATCAATATTAATGATATAAAATGATAATTTTGAAAACTATAATAATAACATATTACATGTATCAAATCCGATATTAATGTTAATATTAATAATGAAAGTAATAATAATACTATTATAGCAACTATATTGTAACTTGTATTTAATATCATACATTATGTAATAACTCTATATATTGAATATTTAATAGTTATACATTTTATATATATGATGATATACACATAATAATAATTATGTATAGAAGCCACGTATATATATATATTACATATATCAATTTACCATTGTTAATATATATTTATTAAGTTCATTGAGAAAATAAAACTAGTATTTATAAATACCGTGTTCATAGTTTTTAATATAAATTTGAAATATTATGTATACATTTATTACTTAACAAATTTATATTTAAATCATAAACTATTTAATTTCAACAACTAAATCGTATAACATTTTATTAATATATTTCAGATTATAATATATATACATATATATATATATATATATACATATATATATATATATATATATATATATATATATATATATATATATATATATATATATATATATATATATATATATATATATGTATTTATATCAGTTGTTCGTGAATCGTCGGAATTGGTCAAAGGTCAAATGAATGTATAAAAATAGTTAAAAAATTTTGAGACTCAGGATAACAGACTTAGCTTATCGTGTCAAAATATTAAATCGTATCGAGAGTTTGGTTTAAAATTAGTCGAAAATCTCCGGGTCATCACACCTTTTAACTTTTGCATACATAAATGAAAACTAACATAAAATGAAATGAAAATCACAACTTCGATGATGATTCACCACTTATTTCTTTGAAGATGAATCACACGACCGTCTTAATCTCTGATGTTGAAGTAGTCTCCTTCCATTGTTGACACATTCTCAAATCAATAATTACTTTTCAACCCGTTCATAGTGAGAACACCCCCTTTGAATACCTGACTGACCTACTGGTGCGTTTCGGCCCAAGCAATAAAGGTTAGCAGAAACTGCTATGCATTCTAACAGAGTAAACTCACCTTGTGGACTTACTTAGCAATCCTTCACTAAAGTATAAATCATAGTAGGGAAGACATCAACCGTCTGTTGAGTTCCTGAGCGATTGTTTCCCAGTACATTCTCAGTGACAGTTAGGTGACTACCTGATATCGGCTAAAAAGTCACATTTTTACCCCCGATATTAGCCCCATTTATGATAAAGTAATTTACTTTATCATCTAAATAAGCATTTATTTGCTTCATTCGGTAGATTATGTCATTTCGAAGGCTATGTTTCAGGAATCACTAAAAACGGATGAAAAATGAGGAAAAACGAACAAAACCGGCTAAGACTATTAACTCGCGTTTAAATAACTTATTTTATAAATTTTTGAAAAGTTTATTTACTTAATCTCATGTTGTAGGATATTTAATTACGAACACGTGGGCGCAAGAATCATCAGAAATGGAGCTAAAACGAAGATTCTAGAGCGAAAACGGTGAAAGACAAGAAATCAAATTACGATCCAGCAAACGGCTTGACAAACGGCCTGCCATAAGGGAAAACGTCCTGCCAGTAAACGGGCACCGAAAATGGCTACCCTGGCAAACGGCCTTCCAAACGGCATGCCAGCTGTTTGCCAGGAAAATTTTGCCTATTTAAAGAGCTTTTTGCATTCATTTCAACACACACCTTTCTCACGTCTCTCTCTAAATATCTCTCTATAGGAGATTAGTTCTCTTTCTACTTTCTCTCTATATAATTATAGGAGATTAGTTCTCTCTCTACTTTCTCTCTCTAGATTCTAGAGAGAGGAAAGTACAGAGATTAGGAAATGTAATTATCTCTCTATTGTCGCTCTCTAGTGATCAATAGGAGATTAGTATGTAGTTAGTAGTAGAAGATATCGAGCATTGTAACGCTATGGATATTATGAATAAATACAAGTGTTATTCTGCCGACATTATTCGGTAACATCTATCCTTTCTTTATTAATTTATTATAATATTCTTCTTCGATGTTTGTGATTTATTAATATTAGAAATGCTTGTTGCCATGATGTGTGAGTAATTGCTTGATTGTTTGCCATGATTTAATAATGTTAGTTAGGGATGATTATCATTTCGTACTCGCTTTCTGTCTATGATATTAAACCTCGTTATTATCGTCCTTCCACCAATATATGTGATTAAAACCTTTTATAAAGTCGACAATTATAAGGTAATTAATTATCTATGTTTATACAATGGTCAAGGTGTAGTGACCCGAACTTTTCTATGTTTATATATATTAAATTAAATTGTTATTTACATGATTAAGTGTTTCCAACATGTTAAGCAATCAAATTTGTTAAGACTTGATTAATTGAATAGGTTTCATATAGACAATTGACCACCCAAGTTGACCGGTGATTCACGAACGTTAAAACTTGTAAAAACTATATGATGACATATATATGAATATATATATAATTAACATGATATTATGATAATTAAACATATCATTAAGTATATTAACAATGAACTACATATGTAAAAACAAGACTACTAACTTAATGATTTTGAAACGAGACATATATGTAACGATCATCGTTGTAACGACATTTAATGTATATATATCATATTAAGATATATTAATACATCATGATATCATGATAATGTAATAATTTAACATCTCATTTGATTTAATAAACAATAGGTTAACAACATTTAACAAGATCGTTAACCTAAAGGTTTCAAAATAACACTTACATATAAAGACTAACGATGACTTAACGACTCAGTTAAAATGTATATACATGTAGTGTTTTAATATGTATTCATACACTTTTGAAAGACTTCAAGACACTTATCAAAATACTTCTACTTAACAAAAATTCTTACAATTACATCCTCGTTCAGTTAAATCAACAATTCTACTCGTATGCACCCGTATTCGTACTCGTACAATACAAAGCTTTTAGATGTATGTACTATTGGTACATACACTACAATGATTAGCTCTTAGCAGCCCATGTGAGTCACCTAACACATGTGGGAACCATCATTTGGCAACTAGCATAAAATATCTCATAAAATTACAAAAATATGAGTAATCATTCATGACTTATTTACATGAAAACCAAATTACATATCCTTTATATCTAATCCATATACCAACTACCAAAAACACCTACAAACACTTTAATTCTTCAATTTTCTTCATCTAATTGATCTCTTTCAAGTTCCATCTTCAAGTTCTAAGTGTTCTTCATAAATTCTACAAGTTCTAGTTTCATAAAATCAAGAATACTTCCAAGTTTACTAGCTCACTTCCAATCTTGTAAAGTGATCATCCAACCTCAAGAAATCCTTATTGTTTACAGTAAGATATCATTCTAAATCAAGATAATACTCATATACAAACTTTGATTCAATTCCTATAACTATAACTATCTTAATTCGAGTGATAATCTTACTTGAACTTTTTTCGTGTCATGATTCTACTTCAAGAACTTTCAAGCCATCCAAGATCCTTTGAAGCTAGATCATTTCTTGTCTCTTACAGTAGGTTTACCTACTAAATTTGAGGTAGTAATGATGTTCATAACATCATTCGATTCATACATATAAAACTATCTTATTCGAAGATTTGAACATGTAATCACTAGAACATAGTTTAGTTAATTCTAAACTTGTTCTCAAACAAAAGTTAATCCTTCTAAATTGACTTTTAAAATCAACTAATCACATGTTCTATATCTATATGATATGCTAACTTAATGATTTAAAACCTGGAAACACGAAAAACACCTTAAAACCGGATTTACGCCGTCGTAGTAACACCGCGGGCTGATTTGGGTTAGTTAATTAAAAACTATGATAAACTTTGATTTAAAAGTTGTTCTTCTGGGAAAATGATTTTTCTTCTGAACATGAAACTATATCCAAAAATCATGGTTAAACTCAAAGTTGTTCTTCTGGGAAAATGATTTTTCTTCAAAATGGTCATCAAGACGTCGTTCTTTCGACTGAAATGACTACCTCTTACAAAAACGACTTGTAACTTATATTTCTGACTATAAACCCATACTTTTTCTGTTTAGATTCATAAAATAGAGTTCAATATAAAACCATAGCAATTTGATTCACTCAAAACGGATTTAAAACGAAGAAGTTATGGGTAAAACAAGATTGGATAATTTTTCTTGTTGTAGCTACGTGAAAATTGGTAACAAATCTATATTAATCATATCCTAGCTAACTTATATTGTATTATACATGTATTCTAATATATTATGTAATCTTGGGATACCATAGACACGTATGCAAATGTTTTGACATATCATATCGACCCATGTGTATATATTATTTGGAACAACCATAGACACTCTATATGCAGTAATGTGGGAGTTAGCTATACAGGGTTGAGGTTGATTCTAAAAATATATATATTTTGAGTTGTAATCTAGCCTGAGACGTGTATACACTGGGTCGTGGATTGATTCAAGATAATATATATCAATTTGTTTATGTACATCTAACTATGGACAACTAGTTATAGGTTACTAACGAGGACAGCTGACTTAATAAACTTAAAACATCAAAATGTATTAAAAGTGTTGTAAATATATTTTGAATATACTTTGATATATATGTACATATTTGTTATAGGTTCGTGAATCGACCAGTGGCCAAGTCTTACTTCCCGACGAAGTAAAAATCCTTGAAAGTGAGTCATAGTCCCACTTTTAAAAATCTAATATTTTGGGATGAGAATACATGCAGTTTTATAAATGTTTTACGAAATAGACACAAGTAATTGAAACTACATTATATGGGTGAATGATCGAAGCCGAATATGCCCCTTTTTCTTGGTAACCTAAGAATTAGTAAACCGATCTACTAATTGACGCGAATCCTAAAGATAGATCTATTAGGCCTAACGAACCCCATCCAAAGTACCGGATGCTTTAGTACTTCGAATTCATTTTTATCATGTCCGAAGGATTTCCCGGAATGATAGGGGATATTCTTATATGCATCTTGTTAATGTCGGTTACCAGGTGTTCACCATATGAATGAATTTTATCTCTATGTATGGGATGAATATTGAAATATGAAATCTTGTGGTCTATTATTATGATTTGATAATATATAGGTTAAACCTATAACTCACCAACATTTTTGTTGACGTTTTAAGCATGTTTATTCTCAGGTGATTATTAAGAGCTTCCGCTGTTGCATACTAAAATAAGGACAAGATTTGGAGTCCATGCTTGTATGATATTATGTAAAAACTGCATTCAAGAAACTTATTTTTGATGTAATATATTCTTATTTTAAATCATTATGTAATGGTCGTGTGTAAACGATATATTTTAGATTATGATTACTTGATAATCTACGTAATGCTTTTTAAACCTTTATCGATAAAATAAAGGTTATGGTTGTTTTAAAAATGAATGCAGTCTTTGAAAAACGTCTCATATAGAGGTCAAAACCTCGCGACGAAATCAATTAATATGGAACGTTTATAATCAATATGAACGGGACATTTCAGTTGGTATCCGAGCATTGGTCTTAGAGAACCAGAAAATTGCATTAGTGTGTCTTACCGAGTTTGTTAGGATGCATTAGTGAGTCTGGACTTCGACCGTGTATTTCTTCAAAAACGATTGCTTAACATTTTTTTTTGTTGGAAACTATATATTATTAACATGTAAATATTATGTGATATGTTAATCTCTTAAAGTGTTTGATATTGTGTGATAGATGTCTACCTCTAATACAAATCCCATTGATTCACCTAATAATAATGAAGAATCAAATATATTTTGGGAAGATTCACAAATTCCCGAAGAGGAACCGAAAGAGGAGGAACCGGAAGAGGAGGAACCGGAAGAAGAGGAACCAGAAGAGGAGGAATCGGAAGAGGAGGAACCAGAAGAAGAAGAGGTTCCGGAGGAAGAAATATTGATACCTATAGTAAATCGATTAAATAAAAGAAAATCCTCAACCAACGGACCAAAGTTAATAATGGTCAATGGTGTTTCCGCCGAGGAAGCAAAATATTGGGAGGATTACCAATTTTCCGATGAATCAGATCCCTATGAGAATTCCGATGATGTTATAGAAATTACCTCGACCCAATTTAATAAAGCGAAAGAAAATAATAAGGGAAAAGGTATAAAAATAGAGAAACCCGATTCCAACCCCGATGAACTTTATATGTATCGACAACATCCGTATTTCCTAAAATGTAACAATAACCCGGGAACCTCTAAACCAACAGGTTTTTCTAAACCATTATGGAAAACGACGGGTCGTATTAGAGGAACATCATATATTCCTAGAAAATTAGGAAAACGAACCAAGTCCGAAGAAGAAGAAACCAGTGATTCAGATTAGAGGGTTGTAATCATGTTGTGTATTATATGTATTGTACTGTGCTTGTACTTTTATGTTCTATGTAAAAATTGCTTGTATTGTTTGTTAATTATCTTTTACGAATCTAATCCTTGTCTATTTTACAGTATAAAAATAAAATGGACATTAAGGGTAGACAACCGAATATTTTAGAAGACCTACCAGAGGATATGATTGAGGAAATCTTGTCTAGAGTCGGTCAGAATTCATCAGCACATTTAGTTATGGCAAAATTAACTTGTCAAACATTTGAAAGACTTTCCGGAAATGCCTTAGTTTATAAAAGGCTTTCCTTTGATAGGTGGGGTATATCACATTGGGGAGACCGTAAGTTACGCTGTGTTTTCTTTAAAGCATTAAATGTGGGGAACCCAAATGCAATTTTACGCTACGGGTTAAGAACCTATTTTGACTCAACATATCCCAATATAGGATTTCGTGAATTAGAAAGAGCTTCTAACATGCAACATAAAGAAGCATGTTATGCTTACGGGTTAGTGATGTTCGCTTCTTACCAAAGTGAGAAAAAGAACATCGAATTGCAACTTTTAAATAAAACCTTCCCACAAGTGATGGATTCAGTAGTTGGGGTGAGAAACAAGGTTTTTAGATTATTACGGGGCTGTTGGACATTACAAAACCCTCGTCCTTTTAACGACATTACAACATGCTGCCTAGCCAATGGTCATAACGGTTATTTTCCACAAGACCAAGGATAGGAAGTCGTCTTAGTAAAACCAGAATGCATGACTTGTTTCTGGACTTATGAATTACGTGTCTTTATTTCCTTTGCTGAACAACTTGCGTATTAACTAGATTTATCTTCAAAACTGTCCTGTATCATAGTGTACTATATTTCATGTTATATGTAATATAGCGAAGTTGTAAGTTTGAAGAATATTTGTATGTGATATATTATTATAATCAGTTTTTTCATATGGAATTGTAGTAGTTGAATTGTATATTAGCTACTAAGTATGAACTTAACGGGTAGGTAGTACCTGAATTTAAACTTATAAAACGCTAATATGAAGAAAAAGCTTTTATAAATGAGTTCATATTATGCTACAAAATACTATTGACTACTCTTAATATTATGTATGATTAACTCGATTCAGTTGGCTATTTTGAAGGAAATGGCACCGACTACTCGAAACACCATGAATATGAGCGAAGAGGAATTTCGTACCTTTCTTGCTGCAAACATAGCCGCAGTACAGGCTGCGCTACATACCAACAATAACTCTGAATCTAGCAATGCAGCTAACGGCGCAAGAAATCGTGTAGGATGCACCAACAAAGAATTCACTGCCTGCAAACCTTTGGAATTTGATGGAACCAAAGGACCAATTGGATTGAAACGGTGGACCGAGAAAGTTGAATCTGTGTTTGCAATAAGTAAGTGTACTGAAGAGGACAAAGTTAAGTACGCTACGCATACCTTCACAGGTACTGCATTAACGTGGTGGAACACCTATCTTGAACAGGTAGGACAAAATGCTGCTTACGCACTACCGTGGTCGGCATTCAAGCAATTGATGAACGAGCAGTACCGTCCTAGAAACAAAGTCAATAAACTCAAGGCAGAACTTAAAGAGTTACAAACACAAGGGTTCGACGTTACCACATATGAACGACGATTCACAGAGTTGTGCCTATTGTGTCCGGGAGCATTCGAAGATGAAGAAGAGAAGATCGACGCGTTTGTAAAAGGGTTACCAGTAAGGATTCAAGAAGATGTAAGTTTACACGAGCCCGCTTCTATACAGAAGGCAAGTCGAATGGCTCATAAACTCATAAATCAGATTGAGGGAAGAATTAAAGAGCAGACGGCCGAAGAAGCCAACACAAAACAACTCAAGAGGAAGTGGGAGGAAAACGGTGACAACAGTCACCAGTACAACAACAATAACAATTACAACCACAATCGCAACAACTATCCCAACAACCGCAACAACAATCGCAACAATAACAGCAATCCTAACAATAACTACAATAAACATCCCAACAACAACAACAACAGTTTCAACAACAATAACAATCCCAACAACAATCTCAATAACAACAACGACAACAAAAACCAAAAACAGCCATGTCATAGGTGTGAAGAAAATCACCAGGGGTTTTGCACGACATTTTGCAACAGGTGTAAAAGAAATAGTCATAGCGTGACAAAGTGTGAGGTCTACGGACCAAAGTTTAACAGAACTAAGTGAGCAAATAATGCCGGAACAAGTAATGCCGAAACGAATAGTGTCGGAGCAAGTAATACCAACACTGTTTGTTATAAATGTGGAAAATCGGGCCACATTATTAGAAATTGCCCGAATCAGGGGAATACTAATGGGCAGGGCCGTGGAAGAGTTTTCAATATTAATGCGGCAGAAGCACAGGAAGACCCGGAGCTTGTTACGGGTACGTTTCTTATTGACGATAAATCTGCTTATGTTTTATTTGATTCGGGTGCGGATAGAAGCTATATGCGGGTGAGCATAGTCCATCCGATCAGAATCACGATAGCCTAGTTACTCGTGACATGCTAATAGAGAAATCAATTAGTAAGGAATCTAGTGTTTACACCAAGGTATATCTATCCAATGAGTGTCTCTCAATCATCCCGACACTACGTTATCTTAAATTATGGTGAACCACGTCTTCTCTGTTCTTAGCTGTTGCATGCTAGCTAGCTTATTTTAATTATATTGCTTTAATATCTTAATTACAATTATATAAACTATTCAACCCAACTATTGCCTTTACACAATTTGATATTTCAGATAAAGTGGTGTCTAGAATAAACCGGTTGGACTTGGTTGTTGCATTTTCCGAACAGTCGCTAATTTATAGGGACCAAAAGGATCCTGCCTCTCCACACAAGGTGTACCTGGCCACTAGTCTTGGATATTAAATTATGTACAAACTAAATCTTAATTACTAAATTATCTGAATAAGCTCCGTTTCAAATTCGACCGCTCAATGAACGACCTTAGGTCAAATTTGCCCTTGCTAACACATAGGAAGGAATAATATATTTAGGCCCAACATATATAAATTAAACAATCAACTTCTTCTGTTGATATCCTGAATTGACGTTTTGCGACCTAACGACACCGCATAAATAAACCGTCCGATTCGGGCATATCATAAGGTAGAGTTAATTTTTGGCGCCCCTTCCGGGGAGCGGTAGTACGATTTGGAGTCTGTTTAGATTAGTTAGTTTTTAAGAGACCCTTTTGACGGAGGCTAGCTTTATCAGATGTTACTAGTTTACCGTAGTTAGGTTAGATAATATTAGTTTAATTTAGATTAACTAAAACGTTTAAAATGGACTTCCTTATTAGTGAAACTTTAGGATGGTTTAACCTATTTAGACCGCTAAGAATTCTTCCGACACATCCTTTCTTCTATCCGATATCATACATTGTACCCATCTAACGAGATCCACACTTACCTGCCAATAGTTCGACGATGGCCACACGCGTCACTCTCGCTGACATCACCAAACCCTCGTTAGAAGGACGAGGAGGACCGATACTCTATCCAGAGGTTAACGGAGCATCTTTTGTGCTTAAGCACAACATCATACGGCTCATTCAGAACCATTTTCAGTTCCACAGCTTACTAATTGACGATCCCAACTCTCACTTAGATAGATTCCTCTCCTTATCCAACTCATATAAGTAAACTGGGATTGAAAAAGATGTAGTTCTTCTGTATCTGTTCCCCTATTCCTTAACTCTTCATGCAAAAACCTGGTTCGAGGGGTTAGAACCCAACTCTATCACCTCATGGGAGGAAATGGCAACAACTTTCTTATTCAAGTACTTTTCCCCATCAAAACAAATCAGACTTAGGAATGATATCGTAAACTTTCAACAAGCCTACGATGAATCAATCTACAATGAATGGGAAAGATTCAAACACTTGCTTCGAAGATGCCTGAATCTCCGTATTGAGAGCTCTGATCAAATTTTGACCTTCTACAAAGGTCTAAATCAGAACAATAAGTCTACTCTTGATGCTGTTTCTCAAGGTAACTTCATGAAATTCACTGCTGACGAGGCCTGGAGATTGATCGAGGAGATGACTATGCACCATCACGATTGGAACACGAAAGAGCACATTTCATCAGCAACACCGCTTTCCGCTTCCGATCCTATCGAATATAAAACCATCAAATTTCTCTCGGACCAAATAGAAAACCTTACCAAAGAAGTTGGAGAGCTAAAGAAACTCCCGCAACATGTGTCTCAAGTGCAATTATGCCAGAATTGTACTGAACCACATTCGGCCAAGGTATACGAGGCTGAATGTGAGGACTCTGTTGTCTACTCCGATAAGATCCTAGCTCATCCACACAACCTACCCACTAAACCGATTACCCCACCAAAGACAAGTCCAGACGATGTCCTACTGCGAATCATCCACATGATCACAGCAAGACAAGACGCAGCTGACTTAGTCATGACTAATCATTTGAGTAGTCTTGAAAATCAAATAAGCCAGCTAAATCAACGTCTCGATTCTCTAGGTTGTCCTAAAAATGATTCAAAGGTGGCACATAGCCAACCTTTAGTTTCTTCTAAGGAGAAGAAACTAACTAAAGCCCGTTCGGTAGTAGTCATTGAGTCATCACCTAAACCTACTAGGAAAACACCCATTCTATTCCCAGTCCGTCTCAAGCAAAGACATAACAAGATGAAATCTTTCAAGTTTAACGGTAAATTTTTGGACACTGTGTCTAAAAATCCTCATAGTAAGAAGTATTTTAGGAAACTCCTATCAACCAAGGATAAGGTACCCGAAGTACCCAATGTCGAGCTGAACGCGGATTGTTCAGCCATTCTTCTAAATACTCTTCCTGAAAAACTAGGGGATACCAGACGATTTACCCTTCCTTGTTCTATCTACCAATCTGGTACTATCTATTCTCTCGCTGACCTTGGTGCCAGCATCAATCTCATGCCCTACTCACTGTTCCAGAGACTTGAAATTGGAAACCTTAACCCTACCAAAATGAGCATCCAGCTAGCAGACCAATCCACTGGATATCCTAAGGGAATAGCTGAGAATGTCATGGTTAAGTTCGACAAATTCCTCTTTCCGACTGACTTTGTGGTTATGGACTATAAAGAAGACATGAAAACCCCTATCATCTTAGGAAGGCCTTTCATGAATACAACCAAAGCGATCGTTGACGTTTATTCACGGACTATCACCTTGAGAGCCCGTGGAGAAGAAGTCACTTTCACGATCGATGAGTCTGTATGTCCTTCTGATGGGAACGCCGAAGTAAATACCATCTCCACTAGGAAATTCACCTTATATTCCGAGAATGAAGAGAAGGAGATAGAAGTAGAAGACAAGAAGAATAACCACTCCACACCAACCCAATCTTTACTCCTACCTTATTTTGATCTTTTAATGACTAGAGAGGATTTTGTTCTAGAAGAACTCTCTGAACCAATTATACTCGAAACTCCCAACCAGAGTGACGAGGAGGTGGATGAAGAAATTGAAATGGAAAGCCCGGATGAGAAGAAAGAGATGGAGGATTCTAGCATCAAAGTAGTTGTTAATGTTGCTACCACATTGGAGACTTCAATGGACATCGTCCCACCTCCATGTCTAGAGTACAACATTACGACCAACCTGAAGTCACAAAGAAGAAAGACGAGTTTTGCATCGGGGCTACCCTATAAACCATCACTCAAATACATAATGACATACACATCATGGAGTGATGAGGACCCCTTTAACCATCCCGTTCCAATCAAGGAGGAAGAAGAAGTTGATAGCTTTGTTATACCTCAAGTTAAACAAATCAATCACTTCGAACCACCTTCTCCTCTCATTGGACATACCTTATTCTATGTCCGCTTCAATCTCATCAGTATGTTCCAATATTACCTCTTGTGTCCACTGATGGATGCAAGGGAACCGCCTAGATTTCCTGAGAAATAAGGCTAGAGTCAGGCTCGTGATTCGAACAAAAACAAGCGCTTCTCGGGAGGCAACCCGTGTGTTTATTTTTCGATAACTTTAGTAGTAGTTAGATTAGGATAATTAGGTTATTTGAATAAAAGAGAAAGTGAAACTTAAAATAAAATTTTCAACGTATCTTAGGACGAATTCACTTTTCCTACTTGTCTTGGGCTTAAGTGAATAATTAATTGCTACATTATTTCAAAAGTCTTAAAATTAAAGGCAGTCAACACTTTAAGTGTGGGATTAAGCTTTTTAGTCATACACTGATTTGTTGAATTTTCAAAACCTAATTTTGAAACCCTCAAGTTTTCAAATAACTTTTTCAAAACGCAAATCAATGAGTCTATGGCCTAAAGCTTAATCACCTGTCTAGGTTTGATCTTTTACATTTTTACAAGTAATAGACAGTTATTGATGCCTATGGTGAAGACTCTTTGAATAATGATAAAACGACAAGGAAACGCGTTGATTATTTCATTGCAAGTTATTGGTGGATGGTGTATGGAGGATGAGAACGCCCTAATGAGCTCGAGTACACTTCAAAAAGATCAATTCGGATCCAACGGAATATGGTTCCGACTCCGTCTACCTTCAGATCCTCAGCTCACAACCGCACCTAAGGGGAGTTATTCGTTTCTTTCTCTTCGTTTGTTTATTTTGCTTCGTTATATCCTTAAACTATACCCTACCCTAAGATTATCACTAAGTGTGGGATTCCAACCCAATATTGAGCTTAGATACATTTTTCGACATGTTCAAACTCTAAGTGTGGGATTTTAGGTCCCTAAAATCTAAGAATGAACATTAGGGACAATGTTCCTCTAAGTGTGGGATAGCGGTGTAGTACACCGAAATTAGTTATGGGATGCTCGAAAAATGTTCTTAACTTAAAATTTTACTAAGATTTTCGAGTATACCTACTATTTAGATTCTTTGTCCTCAACGTAAAAATTTTCAAAATTTTTGACTAAATGATACTTTCTGAAAAAGTACTTTCGAAAATCAAGAGTGTTTGTTCTAAAATTAAGACAAATGAGGACATAAATCTCCTTAAGGATGAACCGATTCTCTAAAAGAGCATTGAATGACTAGGCATTACCAACTCAATATAATTGCTGTGAGGCACCCCAAAAATGGCCCAATAAGCATTCATTTTTTATGCTTCAGTATCTTTTTCGTTGAGAGTGCCGATGTTAGCATTTAGAGTTAGAACTTGACCTTGACATACATTTCGAGGCCAATGGTTAGTAAGTGCCATACGTGATGTAGGTGCGATACTCCTTCCGAAATCATTCTGAATAGAGAAGACAAAAACCATCCGTTTTCGTTTCCACTTCACGCATTTAAACCGACCAACTCACACCAAATAGTTGATGAATCAGAAAATACTCACCCCTAAATTCACTATCAAATACGTTACCCTTTCCACCCTCTTTCCTTTCTCATTTTCAAAATCTAGAAATTCAAAGAGATATATCGACTTAGTTTACTTCAAACACTTGTCAAAAAATTCTGAAATTCCAGACTGTTTTTGATAGGTCATAAAAGACCTATTTCTGGTGAAATACCTTTCTCTCTGGGCACAAGAAGAAATAGACAAAGTTATGAAGATGGGATATGCAAAAAAAAAAAAAAAAATATTGAGCAAAGTCTCCAAAATAAAGAAGAGAAAAGTCTTCAGTATATATCCCCCAAGAAAATGAAGATTATGACCCAGGAGGATTACAGAAAAAGAAGCAAAGTCTTCGCTGAAAATCGGTACCCTCTAAAGGAACTCTTCAACAAAAATAGAGTATCATCTTTCCTAGAAAAAGTATATCCTCATGAAACCAAAATCTATCGAATCTCTCTAAATTTCAATGATTCGAAAATCACCCTTTTTGCCATATCAAAACCTTATATTTTTTCCGCAAACCAACCTTTAAACCCGCTCTTCCTCTTGAAAGAATGATTAGGGAAAAGATCAGTGCCGTCCTTATCTAACCGGTGGAGATTTGATTATTGGTCAAGCCTATGACAATACTTGCAACATGACTGGCTATGAGCGAATTCACTTCATAGACTGATAAGGAACCCCAAAACACTTGAGTGATTTGAGTGACCCGTGTAAGGAAGCCAAAGTCATGTAACCTCCCCTCATACTTGCAGAGATAGTTTCTATCGCTTTTAGGAGACGGTTTGTCTGATTTTGCTCTTATAATAAATAACAAGCCACTTGAATAATAGAACGGAAACCTCAGAAGCATCCCTGAACTCAAAATAAAAGAGAGGTTTGCTTGAGTAAAAGCAAAGTCTAAGTGTGGGATATTTGATATCGGCTAAAAAGTCACGTTTTTACCCCCGATATTAGCCCCATTTATGATAAAGTAATTGACTTTATCATCTAAATAAACATTTATTTGCTTCATTTGGTAGATTATGTCATTTCGAAGGCTATGTTTCAAGAAAGACTAAAAACGAGGAAAAACCGGCTAAGACGATTAACTCGCGTTTAAATAACTTATTTTATAATTTTTGGAAAAGTTTATTTACTTAATCTCATGTTGTATGATATTTAATTACGAACACGTGGGCGCAAGAATCGTCAAAAACAGATCTATAAATGAAGATTCTAGAGCGAAAACGTGAAAGACAAGAAATTAAGTTACAATACAGCAAACGGCTTGCCAAATGGCCTGCCATAAGGGAAAACGGCCTGCCAGCAAACGGGCACCAAAAAAGGCTTACCCTGAGCTTTTTGCATTCATTTAACACACACCTTTCTCACTTCTCTCTCTAAATATCTCTCTATAGTCGCTCTCTAGTGATCTATAGGAGATTAGTTCTCTCTCTACTTTCTCTCTCTAGATTCTAGAGAGAGAAAAATACAGAGATTAGGAAATGTAATTATCTCTCTATTGTCGCTCTCTAGTGATCAATAGGAGATTAGTATGTAGTTAGTAGTAGAAGCTATCGAGCATTGTAACGCTATGGATATTATGAAGAAAATACAAGTGTTATTCTGCCGACATTATTCGGTAACATCTATCCTTTCTTTTATTAATTTATTATAATATTCTTCTTCGATGTTTGTGATTTATTAATATTAGAAATGCTTGTCGCCATGATGTGTGAGTAATTTCTTGATTGTTTGCCATGATTTAATAATGTTAATTAGGGATGATTATCGTTTCGTACTCGCTTTCTGTCTATGATATTAAACCTCGTTATTATCCTTCCACCAATAAACGTGATTAAAACCTTTTATAAAGTCGACAATTATAAGGTAATTAATTATCTGTGTTTATACATTGGTCAAGGTATGAACCCATGGAAAATACTATAAAGTACACGGGGAATTATCGTAGAACTAGATCAAGACATTGGTCAAGAGTATAAGACTCGAGGAAATACTGTTGCTACAGTAGAGTACAGTGTTGATGTACTATAGGACCACTTGAGCATGGTCAAGGTTAGAAGCTATGGAACCACTGTAAGTCTAGTACATGGTGGATAACTAAGGGATTTATTGGGTAGATTTAAGTAAGGGCTGGTAAGTCATAAATGAGAGTTTAACGCACTACAATACAAACTAAGCTTATAAATCTTTAAGGATGACTGAGAACTATCAGATGTTCTAATTTGTCTACAAACCCTTAGATTTTACCAAACCATTGACAGAAAGGAATTCGAAACACAATCATAACCACTCACTTGGGTGATACACTAAGGTGTTAAGAAAGGTTGGATATTCTATATATATGGCGATGCTACTTTATTCGTTTGCCCGAGGTATGCATTGCATCCAAGGTGGGCCGCTTATATCCTTAAACCGGATAAAGCGTCAGGATTTGAGCATAGTCCATCCAATCAGAATCACAATAGCCTAATTCCTCATGACATGCTAATAGAGAAATCAGTTAGTAAGGAATCTAGTGTTTACACCAAGGTATATCTATCCAATGAGTGTCTCGCAATCATCCCGACACTACGTTATCTTAAATCATGGTGAACCACGTCTTCTCTGTCCTTAGCTATTGTATGCTAGCTATCTTATTTTAATTATATTGCTTTAATATCTTAATTACAATTATATAAACTATTCAACCCAACTATTGCCTTTACACAAATTGATATTTTGGATAAAGTGGTGTCTGGAATAAACCGATTATACTTGGTTGTTGGATTTTTCGAACAGTCGCCAATTTATTGGGACCAAAAGGATCCTGCCTCTCCACACAAGGTGTACCTGGCCACTAGTCTTGGATATTAAATTGTGTACAAACCAAATCTTAATTACTAAATTATCTGAATAAGCTCCGTTTCAAATTCGACCGCTCAAGGAACGACCCTAGGTCATATTTGCCCTTGTTAACACATAGGAAGGAATAATAGATTTAGGCCCAGCATATATAAATTAAACAATCAACTTCTTTTGTTGATATCCTGAATTGACGTTTTGCGACCTAACGACATCGCATAAATAAACCGTCTGATTCGGGCATATCACTACCGTCAACGGCTATAAATCTTTCCATGATTTCCTTGTCAAGATTATTTACTTTATGTTTGTGTGATCATCTCATTCCAAAATTCAATCATCAAAGTTTATCAAAGCTCATTAACTAATCATGCATTACTTACTTTATACGCAAAACGATAAACAAGAAAGTTCAGTAATACAATCATTTCCCATTTTCACATAGCAACTTCTCATTTTTTTTCTTCAGATTTTTAAGGTTTTCGATTTTACCAATGTTTTTGTATTTTCTGGTGATGCTATTTTCTCAACTAATCTACTAAAGCAAAAAGCAAACAAGCACACTCTTTTTGGGTTTTTCAGTTTAAAAATGCAGTAAGAAAAATAAAACGATCATGCAAAACAGAAAATAAACTAGTTAATTATGCAAAATGATGCAACATGCAGATGCAAATGTATACATGACACAGATTGGTTAGTTACTTCAATAACTCCTTATCAGACACAACCTCTGCCCTATCTTTTACTCCTAGCACATTCAATAAAAATAGGAAATGAGGTCGGTCAAAAGCCTTTGTAAACAAATCAGCACGCTGGGTTGTGGTACCTATTTGTAGGACATCTATTAGTTTCTTTTCTTAGCAGTCCCTAATAAAATGGTACGTGATCCCTATGTGTTGGGTCATTGAATGGTTAACTGGGTTTTCAGTTACAGCAATAGCAACAGTATTATCAACATAAATAGGAGTGTTAGAAATATGCAAACCGTAATCCCGCAGTTATTGTTGAATCCTGACAACCTGAGACGTACAACTTGCAGCAGCAATATATTCGGCTTCACACATTGATTGTGTGACAACTGTTTATTTCTTACACTGCTAACTCACTAACCTGCTTCCTAGAAATTGACAACCTCCTGAGGTAGATTTAAAATCTCTTTTGCAGCCTCCATAGTCAGAATCACTATATGCTGTTAACTTGAACCCATCCTTTCGTGGATACCATAAGCCCAAACTAGGAGTTCCCTTAAGATAACGCATGATCTTCTTCGCAGCTAACATATGATTCACATTTGGTTGTGCTTGATAACGAGCACACAAATAAGTCACGAACATGATATCCGGGTGTGACTTCGTAAGATACATCAACTAACCAATAATAGCTCTATATAGGGTCGGGTTGACTTTCGCCCCTGTATTTTCCGGTGTAATCCCGTGATTAACCGATTGAGGATTCTTAGCAACTCGTTCATCTTCCATCTTGAACCGGCTCAAGATGTCAGCTACATACTTCGATTGATGTAGATAGGGATGGCACCCGCGGGCGACGGGCACGGGTCTTTAATACCCGCGACCCGCCCGCCAAGATTTTTTCTTACCCGCGGGTACCCGTTTACCCGCCAACGGGTAAATTTTTCTACCTGTACCCGCGACCCGCGGGTACTTGTGACCCACGGGTAACCCGCGGGTTTACAAAATGTACATTTTTTTTACTAATTTTAAGTCACGGATACCCTCTACCCACGGGTAAACCCGCGAATAATTTTAAAAATTATGTTAAAAAATTAAATAATATAATATATAATTAAGTACATGTATGCGGGTAAACGGGTATACCCGCGGGTAACTCAAACGGGTATCACAGATTGACGGGTCGGGTTTTACCAGCGACGGGTATCAAATACCCGCGACCCGCCAACGGGTATAAAATTTTACCCGACCCGTGCCATCGGGTACATTTTCTCATAATTACCCGCCCGTCATGGGCACGGGTACCCGCGTGTCACGGGTTTTTTTCCGCCCATTGCCATCCCTAGATGTAGAAAGATGCCTTTATCCGTTTGATCAACCTGCAGTCCTAAAAAGAAATTAATGGCTCCCAGTGAACTCATCTTGAATCGTTTTTGCATAACATCCTGAAACTCATCTACCATTTTCCGATCTGTAGACCCAAATGAAATGTCCCGTTTATATCGATTATAAATGTTCCATATTAATTGATTTCATTGCGAGGTTTTGACCTCTATATGAGACGTTTTTCAAAGACTGCATTCGATTTTAAAACAAATCATAACCTTTATTTTATCGATAAAGGTTTAAAAATATTACGACGATTATCAAATAATGATAATCTAAAATATAGCATTTTCACACGATTATTACATAATGGTTTACAATAATATTACACATCAATTTAAGTCTTCGAATGCAGTTTTTAAACAATATTATACAAGCATGATGACTCCATCTCTTGTCCATAAATTAGCATGCAATAGCGAAAGCTCTTAATAATCACCTGAGAATAAACATGCTTTAAACGTCAACAAAAATGTTGGTGAGTTATAGGTTTAACCTATATATTTATCAAATCGTAATAATAGACCACAAGATTTCATATTTCCATTTTTCATAAACATCATCCCATACATAGAGAAAAAAAATCATTCATATGGTGAACACCTGGTAACCGACATTAACAAGATGCATATAGAATATCCCTATCATTCCAGGACTCCCTTCGGACATGATAAAATCGAAGTACTAAAGCAGTTCAAATTCTCTGATTGGGGCTTGTTAGTGCCCATAGACCTATCTTTAGGATTCGCGTCAATTAGGGTGTCTGTTCCCTAATTCTTAGATTACCAGACTAAAAAGGGGCATATTCGGTTTAATAAATTCAACCATAGAATGTAGTTTCACGTACTTATGTCTATTTTGTAAAATATTTATAAAACTGCATGTATTCTCATCCCAAAAGATATTAGATTTTAAAAGTGGGACTATAACTCACTTTCACAGATTTTTACTTCGTCGAAAATTTAAGACTTGGCCACGGATCGATTCACGAACCTATAACAAATATATACATATATATCAAAGTATGATCGAAATATATTCACAATATTTTTTATTACGTTTTAATGATTTGAGTTTATCAAGTTAGCGGTCTAACGTTAGTAATCTACAACTAGTTGTCCACAGTTAGATGTACAGAAATAAATCAATATATAGTATCTCGAATCAATCCACGATCCAGTGTATACAAGTCTCAGGCTAGATTACAACTCAATGTATATATATATTTTTAGAATCAACCTCAACCCTGTATAGCTAACTCAAACATTACTGCATATAGAGTGTCTATGGTTATTCCAAATAATATATATATATATGGGTCGATATGATATGTCAAAACGTTGTATACGTGTCTATGGTATCCCAAGATTACATAATATATATTAGAATACATGTATAATACAATATAAGTTAGTTAAGTTATGGTTAGTCTAGATTTGTTACAAAATTTTCGTAGCTAAAACTAGCAAATTTATCCAATTTTGTTTTACCCGTCATTTCTTCGTTTCAAATCCGTTTTGAGTGATTCAAGTTGATATGGTTTCATAATGAACTAAAATTTATGAAACTAAACAGAAAAAGTATATGTTTATATAAAAAATACAGGTTACAAGTCATTATTTAAAGAGGTAGTCATTTCCGTCGAAAGAACGACATCTTGATGACTATTTTGAAGAACATACTTCCACTTTGTGTTTAACCATGATTTTTGAATATAGTATCATGTTCATATGTAATATCATTTTTCCAGAAAATAAAGTTCAAATTCAAAGATTAAGATAGTTTTTATTTTTCTAACCCAAAACAGCCCCCGGTTTCACTACGACGGCGTATGTCCGGTTTTACGGTGTTCTTCGTGTTTCCAGGTTTTAAATCATTAAGTTAGCATATCATATAGATATAGAACATGTGTTTATTTGATTTCAAAAGTCAAGTTAGAAGGATTAACTTTGTTTGTAAACAAGTTTAGAATTAACTAAACTATGTTCTAGTGATTACATGTTCAAATCTTCGAATAAGATAGTTTTATATATATGAATCGAATGATGTTATGAACATCATTACTACCTCAAGTTTAGTAGGTAAACCTACTAGAAGTGACAAGAAATGATCTAGCTTCAAATGATCTTGGATGGCTTGAAAGTTCTTGAAGTAGAACCATGGCACGAAAACAAGTTCAAGTAAGATTTTTATTCGAATTAAGATAGTTTATAGTTATAGAAATCGAATCAAAATTTGAATATGAATATTACCTTGAATAAGAAAGATAACCTACTGTAAATAACAAAGGTTTCTTGATCTTGGATGATTAGTTGGATTGGATTAGAAAGCTTAGAAGTAATTGATAGTATTCTTGATTTTATGAAACTAGAACTTATAGAATTTATGAAGAACACTTTGAACTTGAAGATAGAACTTGAGAGAGATCAATTAGATGAAGAAAATTGAAGAATGAAAGTATTTGTAGGTGTTTTTGGTCGTTGGTATATGGATTAGATATAAAGGATGTGTAAGTTTGTTTTCATGTAAATAATTCATGAATGATTTATAATATTTTTTGTAATTTTGTGAGATATTTCATGCTAGTTACCAAATGATGGTTCTCACATGTTTAATGACTTACATGGGCTGCTAAGGAGCTGATGATTGAGTGTATATACCAATAGTATATATGAAACTCATTTCAAATAATCTAGTCTTAACAAGTTTGATTGCTTAACATGTTGGAACATTTAATCATGCAAATATAGTTTTCATTTAATATATAATCATGGAAAAGTTCGGGTCACTACAGTACCTACCCGTTAAATAAATTTCGTCCCGAAATTTTAAGCAGTTGAAGGTGTTGACGAATCTTCTGGAAATAAGTGTGGGTATTTCTTCTTCATCTGATCTTCACGTTCCCAGGTGAACTCGGCTCCTCTACGAGCATTCCATCGAACCTTAACAATTGGTATCTTGTTTTGCTTAAGTCTTTTAACCTCACGATCAATTATTTCGACGGGTTCTTCAATGAATTAAAGTTTTTCATTGATTTGGATTTCGTCTAAAGGAATGGTGTAACAACCCAACCCGTTAACCAACCAAAAACGCAACATAAAAAAAAAATTTAAAACTGGGTTGACCAAATGGGGTGCGCGGCGCGCACACCCACCTGTGCGCGGCGCACACAGGGGCCTGGCAGCCAGCTGTCCAGAAATTTTGTTTTACGCTAAAAGATCTTCGACTTCCCGACACATTTAGATCAAAGGCTTTTCACAACATATTATAATATTTAAAACTAACACGTTCCAATAATAAAATGAGTTTTACGAGACCGGGCCCACATCGGCCGTTTTACGACTTTCGTACAAAATACAAATTTTCAACCACATTATTTTTAACACAAAATAAAGACCGAGCATGGCGATTGGGAATATGCTACCCAATCCTAATCAAATCCAAAAGCAAGATCTTCTAAGCAACTACGCAAGTCCACTAGTCCCCACGCTTACCCGAGCCACCGCATCCGTGCAAATCTATAAAAATATAAACAACGAGAGGGTAAGCTAACGCTTAGTGAGTGAAAATATACTACATACATATATATGCATAAAATGGACACGCCACACAAATAATCAAATACCGCATACCGGAGCATCCAAGCATAAAGGCAAGCTAATCTAAGCATACCGTACGATCACTAAGCAACAAGCTAAAATACATCAACAAACATAAGTTCACCAACGACGATGTGAACAACGCCAAATAGCTACACCCGTAGGGTTAGCTACATCACAACAATACATCAATATATATAAAAATTTATATATAAACGCCCAAGGTTAACCCCTTAACCCAATACCGAAAACGAAATACCACAACGAAGATTGGCCGAACAACCCGAGCCTTAGTGAATTCGCATAACCCGATATTCACTTCTTCACCAATTCAATAACCGAGGTTGGCCGAACTACCCGAGCCTTAGTGAATTCGCACAACCTGAGATTCACTACCTCATCAACAAGATGACCGAACAACCCGAGTCATCATGAATCCGCACTACCCTAGATTCACTACCCAAAATATTATGCATACGAGCAAACCGATATTCATTTCCCACACCATAACCCACGCCGTCGGGGTTATAACTCCAAATCACAATCCATGTGATATCGTACACACAAGTGTGCAACTCGCCAATGGTGGTCAACCAAAACGCACAACCGTGCCAATTGGACCTATTACAAGTCCATAAAAATCCACCTATATGTGAAGTGAGCTCTATAACCGAGAACCACTTCACCCGACGCGCACCCATCCTACACATACATATGTACATAGGATATTAACACTCACCTTGTCGTCTTGATGAATGCTTCCAAGTAATTCGCAACTCGTCAATGGAAAGTACCTATTCCTTTATCACAATTACAACAACAGACTTAGAGTGGATTTATAACCAACTCAATTCGACACTTAGTGTAAATTCGACCAATTGCACTCATAAACACAAAATGCGTCCAAACTAACCAATAATCACTAATCACAAGTGAACATGGTTCTAATATGCCAATGAACCCAATCTTAAGTGTTAAACACTTATCAATCTCAAAATCACCCAAAAACCATAATTTTGACTCAATTCTAAAATTAGTCTTTCAAACACACAAAAAGGGTTCCAATACTCCCATAATCACTAAACCTAGTGATTAAACCCAATTACAAGTCCTAATCATAACCAGTTTGTTCACCAACCCAAAATCCACCAACAATAACAATAAACCCGATTAAAAGCAACACTAAACTCACTTCATGAGTTTAAATGGGTTTATCAATAATTTAAGTTCAAACCCTAACTTGAATATCAAAATCAAACAATGAAATTCGGAGTTAGAACTTACCACAACAACCAAAACGAAGCTAGGAACGAGGTGAACAACTTTAAAACCCGAGACTTTGATCAATTCAAGCTCCTTCCTCTCCAAAACCCCAATTCTCTCACTAGAATTCTCCCTCTCTCTCTAAGATACTTGAGAGTGATGAATGGATGTGAAAATGATCCAAAAGTGGATCCAAACTAGCTGATAAGGCCTGAGATCCGGACTCAAGTGAAAAGACCAAAAAGCCCTTCATTAAAATTAAAATAGAAAAATGCAGAATTCTGTCGCTGGACATGTGCGCGGCGCGCACACCTTATGGTGCGCGGCGCGCTCCCATGTCTGGGCAGAATCTGAACTTTGTTTAATTACACAATGCTTGCCCACTAAATGTACATCATTTAAAACTCTGCGTGCCATAATTATTGGGGTCTTACAACTCTCCCCTACTTAGCATCGATCATGTCCTCGTGATCCTCATCACTTAACCAAACGGACCACACTCCACGGTCCTCAAACATAAGTCTCAATCCGACTTTCCTAAGCAATTCTTCCCAATGAATCGGCTAACAACTAAATCGTCACCGCGATTTATCAAATCCCTAAATCCGAGCATTAAAACTTGCTCAATCCCTCACATCGAGAAAAACTCAATCAATCTCTTACCGAGATATCAATCCCTTAGCGTACCCTTACCGAGTACAATGCTAAAAGAAACCAAGTCTCAACCTAAGGTCAACAACCCGAAATGATGAAGACCGAACCAAACGAATCCTTACGGATAACACCAATCACTAAACACCCCTTGTAGTGCGCAATATGACCAATACACAACTATCGTAACATCACAAGCAACGGCTAAAACCGATAGCACCCCAAACGACTATGGCAACGCAAATCCCAAGGTGTACAAAATTGACTATTGTCACACCCGTAACAACATGTGAGTGAAACACGGCTAACGCATCACTAATCACACGACATGGTTCTCGCGACCCCACCATTGGTGTATAAACAACCAATAGTTCACAACACAACATGGCCGAAACAACACGAGCCTAAACACATATGGAGGATGGTCGAAACAACCCGAACCTTAGTGAATTCGCACAACCCAAAATTCACCAACCCAATCCATATATCCCACAACGAAATGACCGCACAACCCGAGTCACTGTGAATATACGCAAACCGATATTCACTACCTCCGCCACATAGTATAACCGAGGATGGCCGTACAACCCGAGCCTTAGTGAATCCGAACTACCCGACATTCACTACCTCAAACTATGAGTCCAACCAACAGGGACGATCGTACTACCTGAAATATTGTGAATACTAACAACCCGATATTCACGTCCCACAACACAACTCATGAATGGTACTCCCATTTCGATAACGTTATACCATACCGATATAACACTAAACCCATGATGAAGTCAGCGGACCCCGAAGGTCATGCTCCACCAATCAACAATACCATGATGAAGTTAGCGGACCCCGAAGTTCATGGTCCACCAATCAACAATACCATGATGAAGTCAGCGGACCCCGAAGGTCATGCTTCACCAATCTCATACGCACTTTTGGCCTCAAACAACGAGTAGTGCAACATCGCGCTCTGCTACACTATAGTGAACCCTAACGGATACCACTAACCATCCACACAATCGAGCGAGAACCACCTATATCGAACATAGGCACAAAACAATAATTCTCTACAAGAGAATCCACCACCCATTTCCCTTAGCCGAGGGATTTCACCTTGCTCGCCAAACACGCCCATTATCTCTCAACGAGATTACCACATTATCACCTCGGTGATAATTTATATCCCAAAATCATAAGTACAATTTAACCGAAATTGTACTCTACCACAAATCGACCAAATCTAGTTCCTAACCAAACTTCCGGATCTACCAAAAGCATTATCCGAAGTCTCACACTAAAACTTCCTCGTGCGGGAGTGTAACTCCCCCACTTGGAACTACGTTCCATAACCGCCTCTCGTACAACCGTACAATACTACCAAAGGTAGACTTTACCAAAAATTGGGTTCACACGACCCATTACCATATCTTGCTCCAAACCTTGAGCATACGAAGGATTTTAACCAATCCTTAAACACTTGAACGAAAAGTGTACCACGATTACACAAACCATACTCTCGCAATCATCCAATTGCTTTAGGTTGTCAAATTTCACCCAGTCACTCATGTACCTAAGGGTTTCTCTCCGGTACCCTAAGCACAATGTAACCGCAACACCATCGGAGTCGAACACTACGCTAGTAGGTATGAAAGAGGCACCTAATGTCGCGTCATGTAGACTCCATTACCAACATACATCGAGATCCAAAACACTCGATCTCAAAGGTTCCAACCACCCGACGAACCTCACGGTTCATCAATCTCAACACGAGAGCGAACACGCTCTAACATCCGAACACCAAATCCTATTCCCAAGGCTTGGTAGAACATTTCTCAATACTAAGGAATGCTTGGTTACACCAAGTCTTACGCCCTTCGCCCATTAATCAAAACATCACCATAGGGTACTTCCATTAGGAACGTCACCCATAACAATAACATGCAAAACACTATGCAACCCACAAACCCGAACGCATCGACACATAAATAAATATTCAAAGGGCATATTTATTAAAATGAAACGTACCTCAACGTCTCCTTGTGGCATTTACCACCGCCAACTCGGGACAATCCGGCTTGCGATGTCCCTCTTTATGACAATAGTAGCACATTCCGTCATCACTATTCGGCATTGTGCATTCCCACAACTTGTGGCCCCTAACACCACAATTGAAACATCTAGGTGCACGAGAACTCGTCGAACCTTTCTCCACATTACCCATACTCGCACCTGCGCCCTTAGTTTTCTTACTTGGAGCACCATACGAATCAACCCTTCTTTTACTTGAAAGCTCCCTAGCTTTCGATCGCGAATGTGATTCGAAACCCCTAGCCATGTTAAATAACTCCGAAAACGAGTTCACTTGGCCAATGCTAATTTTGCCCTGCAAATCATCATTCAACGTTCGATAGAAATCTTCCATCAACATCCGATCATTCCCAATATACTCCGGGCAAAAACGAGCCTTCGACAAAAAGGTCGTCTTTAGAGTATTCAAGTCCATTGATCCTTGTTGCAAATTTCGTAACTCATTCCGCATTTCTGACAAATCGGCTGAAGTCCGGAACTCTTCGAAGAATTCCCTCTTAAACTCGTCCCATGATAACACCATAAACAGTTCACCACTGACAAGATCAATCTTACCATCCAACCAATCCTTTGCTCTACCCCACAACAAGCTAGTAGCGAGCCTTGTCCTCTTCTCGGGAGGACATTCAATCGTGCGAAAACACCCTTCGACATCCGAGATCCAAGTGGTGCTTACCAAGGGATCCGATTTCCCATCGTACATCGGAGGTTTAGTCCTCATGAAACTCTTAAGACACCGCTCCATTTCACTACTACCCCGAAATTCGGAATACCTCCTATCCATTCTTTCTTCCAACGCACTCATTTGCTCCGCAACGGCAGCCGCAACTCTAGCGTTAAACTCCAAATCGTTCGTCTCGATCCCGTTTCCCGTTGCCATTCTAAGGAATGCAAAGCGATTAGATCACGAACGTATAAAGCACACACACAATACCGCCCCATCTTGCTAAACACTCGTCGTACATCACTTGCTAGACACGATTTGCACCCGTAATAAGGTTGGCAAGTCCTTATTACGCATACACGTCGTATCGGCTCGTTAGTACAACGACCGCCTCGCTCGATGATAAATGCAAACACAAGCATAAACTAAATACAACGCAATCGCATATTAATAATATCCACATATTAATACAAACGTTAGTCAACCTAATAACAAGGCACTAACTATAACCCATTCCGACCCGGAATCCTACAAGTCCCGCAACAATTTAAGCACACACAAAAGTCTAAATCTAGGCACCTATCTCAAGTCACCTAAATCCCTTAGACCATGCTCTGATATCACTTGTAACAACCCAACCCGTTAACCAACCAAAAACGCAACATAAAAAAAAATAAATTTAAAACTGGGCTGACCAGACGGGGTGCGCGGCGCGCACACCCACCTGTGCGCAGCGCGCACAGGGCCTGGCAGCCCGCTGTCCAGAAATTTCATTTTACGCGAAAAGATCTTCGACTTCCCGACACATTTAGATCAAAGGATTTTCACAACATATTATAATATTTAAAACTAACACGTTCCAATAATAAAATGAGTTTTACGAGACCAGGCCCACATCGGCCGTTTTACGACTTTCGTACAAAATACAAATTTTCAACCACATTATTTTTAACACAAAATAAAGACCGAGCATGGCGATTGGGAATATGCTACCCAATCCTAATCAAATCTAAAAGCAAGATCTTCTAAGCAACTACGCAAGTCCACTAGTCCCCACACTTACTCGAGCCACCGCATCCGTGCAAATCTATAAAAATATAAACAACGAGAGGGTAAGCTAACGCTTAGTGAGTGAAAATATACTACATACATATATATGCATAAAATGGACACGCCACACAAATAATCAAATACTGCATACCGGAGCATCCAAGCATAAAGTCAAGCTAATCTAAGCATACCGTACGATCACTAAGCAACAAGCTAAAATACATCAACAAACATAAGTTCACCAACGACGATGTGAACAACGCCAAATAGCTACACCCGGAGGGTTAGCTACATCACAACAATATATCAATATATATAACAATTTATATATAAACGCCCAAGGTTAACCCCTTAACCCAATACCGAAAACCAAATACCACAACGAAGATTGGCCAAACAACCCGAGCCTTAGTGAATTCGCACAACCTGATATTCACTTCTTCACCAATTCAACAACCGAGGTTGGCATAACTACCCGAGCCTTAGTAAATTCGCACAACCCGAGATTCACTACCTCATCAACAAGATGACCGAACAACCCGAGTAATCATGAATCCGCACTACCCGAGATTCACTACCTAAAATATTATGCATACGAGCAAACCGATATTTATTTCCCACACCATAACCCACGCCGTCTGGGTTATAACTCCAAATCACAATCCATGTGATATCGTACACACAAGTGTGCAACTCGCCAATGGTGGTCAACCAAAACGCACAACCGTGTCAATTGGACCTATTACAAGTCCATAAAAATCCACCTATATGTGAAGTGAGCTCTATAACCGAGAACCACTTCACCCGACCCGCACCCATCCTACACATAGATATGTACATAGGATATTAACACTCACTTTATCGTCTTGATGAATGCTTTCAAGTAATCCGCAACTCGTCAATGGAAAGTACCTATTCCTTTATCACAATTACAATAACACACTTAGAGTGGATTTACAACCAACTCAATTTGACACTTAGTACAAATTCGACCAATTGCACTCATAAACACAAAACGCGTCCAAACTAACCAATAATCACTAATCACAAGTGAACATGGTTCTAATATGCCAATGAACCCAATCTTAAGTGTTAAACACTTATCAATCTCAAAATCACCCAAAAACCATAATTTTGACTCAATTCCAAAATTAGTCTTTCAAACACACAAAAAGGGTTCCAATACTTCCATAATCACTAAACCTAGTGATTAAACCCAATTACAAGTCCTAATCATAACCAATTTGTTCATCAACCCAAAATCCACCAACAATAACAATAAACCCGATTACAAGCAACACTAAACACACTTCATGAGTTTAAATGGGTCTATCAATAATTTAAGTTCAAACCCTAACTTGAATATCAAAATCAAACAATGAAATTCGGAGTTAGAACTTACCACAATAACCAAAACGAAGCTAGGAACGAGGTGAACAACTTTAAAACCCGAGACTTTGATCAATTCAAGCTCCTTCCTCTCCAAAACCCCAATTCTCTCACTAGAATTCTCCCTCTCTCTCTAAGATACTTGAGATTGATGATTGGATGTGAAAATGATCCAAAAGTGGATCCAAACCAGCTGATAAGGCCTGAGATCCGGCCTCAAGTGAAAAGACCAAAAAGCCCTTCATTAAACTTAAAATAGAAAAAGGCAGAATTCTGTCGCTGGGCATGTGCGCGGCGCGCACACCTTATGGTTCGTGGCGCGCACCCATGTCTGGGCAAAATCTGAACTTTGTTTTATTACACAATGCTTGCCCACTAAACGTACATCATTTAAAACTCTGTGTGCCATAATTATTGGGGTCTTACAAATGGTGAGATCTTCTTTAGCAAATCATTTCTTCAAATTCGAGACGTGGAAAGTATTATGTACCCCAGCGAGTTGTTGAGTGAAATGTCCCGTTCATATTGATTATAAACGTTCCATAGTAATTGATTTCGTCGCGAGGTTTTGACCTCTATATGAGACGTTTTTCAAAGACTGCATTCATTTTTAAAACAACCATAACCTTTATTTTATCGATAAAGGTTTAAAAGGCATTACGTAGATTATCAAATAATGATAATCTAAAATATACTGTTTACACACGACCATTACATAATGGTTTACAATAAGAATATATTATATCAAAAATAAGTTTCTTGAATGCAGTTTTTACATAATATCATACAAGCATGGACTCCAAATCTTGTCCTTATTTTAGTATGCAACAGCGGAAGCTCTTAATAATCACCTGAGAATAAACATGCTTAAAACGTCAACAAAAATGTTGGTGAGTTATAGGTTTAACCTATATATTATCAAATCATAATAATAGACCACAAGATTTCATATTTCAATATACATCCCATACATAGAGATAAAATTCATTCATATGGTGAACACCTGGTAACCGAAATTAACAAGATGCATATAAGAATATCCCCTATCATTCCGGAAAATCCTTCGAACATGATAAAAACAAATTCGAAGTACTAAAGCATCCGGTACTTTGGATGGGGTTCGTTAGGCCAAATAGATCTATCTTTAGGATTCACGTCAATTAGTAGATCAGTTTACTAATTCTTAGGTTACCAAGTAAAAGGGGCATATTTGGCTTCGATCATTCACCCATATAATGTAGTTTCATTTACTTGTGTCTATTTCGTAAAACATTTATAAAACTGCATGTATTCTCATCCCAAAATATTAGATTTTAAAAGTGGGACTATAACTCACTTTCACAGATTTTTACTTCATCGGAAAGTAAGACTTGGCCACTGGTCGATTTACGAACCTATAAAAAATATGTACATATATATCAAAGTATGTTCAAAATATATTTACAATATTTTTAATACGTTTTAATGTTTTAAGTTTATTAAGTCAGCTTTCCTCGTTAGTAACCTACAACTAGTTGTCCACAATTAGATGTACAGAAATAAATCGATATATATTATCTTGAATCAATCCACGACCCAGTGTATATACGTCTCAGGCTAGATCACAACTCAAAGTATATATATTTTTGGAATCAACCTCAACCCTGTATAGCTAACTCCAACATTACTGCATATAGAGTGTCTATGGTTGTTCCAAATAATATATATAGATGGGTCGATATGATATGTCAAAATATTTGCATATGTGTCTTTGGTATCTCAATATTACATAATATATTAGAATACATGTATAATACAATATAAGTTAGCTATGATATGATTAATATAAATTTGTTACCAATTTTCACGTAGCTACAACAAGCAAAAATATCCAATCTTGTTTTACCCATAACTTCTTCGTTTTAAATCCGTTTTGAGTGTTTCAAGTTGCTATAGTTTCATATTGATCTTAAGTTTATGAATCTAAATAGAAAAAGTATAAGTTTATAGTCAGAAATACAGGTTACAAGTCATTTTTGTAAAGGTAGTCATTTCAGTCGAAAGAACGACGTCTAGATGACCATTTTGGAAAATATACTTCCACTTTGAGTTTACCATGATTTTTGGATATAGTTTCATGTTCATAAGAAAATTCAATTTTCCCAGAAGAACAACTTTTAAATAAAAGTTTATCATAGTTTTTAATTAACTAACCCAAAACAGCCCGCGGTGTTACTACGACAGCGTATATCCGGTTTTACGGTGTTTTTCGTGTTTTCCGATTTTAAATCATTAAGTTAGCATATCATATAGATATAGAAAATGTGTTTAGTTGATTTTAAAAGTCAAGTTAGAAGGATTAACATTTGTTTGCGAACAAGTTTAGAATTAACTAAACTATGTTCTAGTGATTACATGTTCAAATCTTCGAATAAGATAGTTTTATATGTATGAATCGAGTGATGTTATGAACATCATTACTATCTCAAGTTTAGTAGGTAAACCTACTGGAAGTCAAAAGAAATGATCTAGCTTCAAAGGATCTTGGATAGCTTGAAAGTTCTTGAAGTAGAATCATGACACAAAAACAAGTTCAAGTAAGATTATCACTCGAATTATGATAGTTATAGTTATAGGAATTGAATCAAAGTTTGTATATGAGTATTACCTTGATTTAGAATGATATCTTACTGTAAACAACAAGGATTTCTTGAGGTTGGATGATCACTTTACAAGATTGGAAGTGAGCTAGTAAACTTGGAAGTATTCTAGATTTTATGAAACTAGAACTTGTAGAATTTATGAAGAACACTTAGAACTTGAAGATAGAACTTGAGAGAGATCAATTAGATAAATAAAATTGAAGGATGAAAGTTTTTGTAGGTGTTTTTGGTCGTTGGTATATGGATTAGATATAAAGGATGTGTAATTTTGTTTACATGTAAATAAGTCATGAATGATTACTAATATTTTTGTAATTTTATGAGATATTTCATTCTAGTTGCCAAATTATGGTTCCCACATGTGTTAGGTGACTCACATGGGCTGCTAAGAGCTGATCATTGGAGTGTATATACCAATATTACATACATCTAAAAGCTGTGTATTGTACGAGTACGAATACGGGTGCATACGAGTAGAATTGTTGATGAAACTGAATGAGGATGTAATTGTAAGCATTTTTGTTAAGTAGAAGTATTTTGATAAGTGTCTTGAAGTCTTTCAAAAGTGTATTAATACATATTAAAACACTACATGTATATATATTTTAACTGAGTCGTTAAGTCATCGTTAGTCGTTACATGTAAGTGTTGTTTTGAAACCTTTAGGTTAACGATCATGTTAAATGTTGTTAACCCATTGTTTATTATATCTAAATAGATGTTAAATTATTACATTATCATGATATTATGATGTATTAATATATCTTAATATGATATATATACAATTAAATGTCGTTACAACGATAATCGTTACATATATGCCTCGTTTCGAAAACATTAAGTTAGTAGTCTTGTTTTACATATGTAGTTCATTGTTAACATACTTAATGATATACTTAATTATAATTTTATCATGTTAAACATAGTGTATCAATATCTTAATATGATTCATATGTAATTAGTAAGACGTTGATATAACGATAATCGTAATATATATCGTTTTCGAGTTTCTTAATTCAATAGGCTCATTTTTATATATATAACTCATTGTTAAAATACCTAATGAGATACATACTTATCATAATATCATGTTAACTATATATATATATATCCATATATGTCATCATATAGTTTTTACAAGTGTTAACTTTCGTGAATCACCGGTCAACTTGGGTGGTCAATTGTCTACATGAAACCTATTTCAATTAATCAAGTCTTAACAAGTTTGATTGCTTAACATGTTGGAAACACTTAATCATGTAAATATCAATTTCATTTAATATATATAAACATGGAAAAGTTCGGGTCACTACATTGAGGTAAGTCAAGTCGGTAAGCTACTGGTCCGACACGATCTATTATCTTGAATGGTCCAATGTACCTTGGATTTAGTTTCCCCCGTTTACCAAATCGAACAACACCTTTCCAAGGTGAAACCTTAAGCATGACCATCTCTCCAATTTCAAATTCTATATCTTTTCTTTTAATGTCCGCGTAGCTCTTTTGTCGACTTTGGGTGGTTTTCAACCGTTGTTGAATTTGGATGATTTTCTCTGTGGTTTCTTGGATGATTTCTGGACCCGTAATCTGTCTATCCCCTGCTTCACTCCAACAAATTGGAGACCTGCACTTTCTACCATAAAGTGCCTCAAACGGTGCCATCTCAATACTCGAGTGGTAACTATTGTTGTAGGAAAACTCTGCTAATGGTAGATGTCGATCCCAACTATTTCCAAAATCAATAACACATGCTCATAGCATGTATTCAAGCGTCTGTATCGTCCTTTCACTCTACCCATCAGTTTGTGGATGATAGGTAGTACTCATGTCTAGACGAGTTCCCAATGCTTGTTGTAATGTCTGTCAAAACCTTGAAACAAATCTGCCATCTCTATTAGAGATAATAGAGACTAGTATTACATGTCTGGAGACGACTTCTTTCAAGTATAGTCGGGGCAACTTCTCCATTTTATCATCTTCTCTCATTGGCAGAAAGTGTGCTGACTTGGTGAGACGATCAACTACTACCCAAATAGTATCATAACCACTTGCAGTCCTTGGCAATTTAGTAATGAAATCTATGGTAATGTTTTTCCATTTCCAATCTGGGATTTCGAGTTGTTGAAGTAGACCTGATGGTTTCTGTTGTTCAACTTTGACCTTAGAACACGTCAAACATTCTCCTACATATCTAGCAATATCGGCTTTCATACCCAGCCACCAAAAGTTTTTCTTGAGGTCCTTGTACATCTTTCCCGCTCCAGGATGTATTGAGTATCTGGTTTTATGTGCTTCCCCAAGTACCATTTCTTTCACATCTCCAAACTTTGGTACCCAAATTCTTTCAGCTCTATACCGGGTTCCGTCTTCTCGAATATTAAGGTGTTTCTCTGATCCTTGGTCCTTTGGATATTTCATTCTTCAAATTCCCTTCTTTTACAACTCCCTATTGCTCCTCCTTTATATGAGTAGTAAGGTTAGTACGAATAATTATATTCATAGCTTTTACCCGTATAGATTCTCTGTCCTTTCTACTCAAGGCATCGGCTACCACATTCGCCTTCCCCGGGTGGTAACGAATCTCGAAATCGTAATCATTCAATAACTCAATCCACCTACGCTGCCTCATGTTCAGTTGTTTCTGATTAAATATGTGTTGGAGACTTTTGTGGTCGGTATATATAATACTTTTGACCCCATATAAGTAGTGCCTCCAAGTCTTTAATGCAAAAATAACAGCGCCTAGTTCCAAATCGTGTGTCGTATAATTTTGCTCGTGAATCTTCAATTGTCTAGATGCATAGGCAATTACCTTCGTTTCGTTGCATTTATACACAACCGAGACCTTGCTTTGAGGCATCATAATATATCACAAAATCATCATTCCCTTCAGGCAATGACAATATAGGTGCCGTAGTTAACATTTTCTTCAACAATTGAAATGCTTTCTCCTGCTCATCCTTTCATTCAAATTTCTTCCCTTTATGCGTTAATGCAGTCAAGGGTTTTTCTATTTTGGAAAAATCTTGGATGAACCATCTGTAATAACCATCCAGTCCTAAAAATTGGCGTATATGCTTCGGAGTTTTCGGGGTTTCCCACTTTTCAACGATTTCAATCTTTGCCGGATCTACTTGAATACTTTCTTTGTTCACTATGTGACCGAGGAATTGAACTTCTTCCAACCAAAATGCACACTTTGAAAATTTTGCGTACAGTTGTTCCTTCCTCAATAATTCTAGCACTTTTCTCAAATGTTCTTAGTGCTCTTGATCATTCTTTGAGTAAATGAGTATGTCATCGATGAAAACAATGACAAACTTGTCAAGATATGGCCTACACACTCGGTTCATGAGGTCCATGAACACAGCTGGTGCGTTAGTCAATCCAAACGGCATAACCATAAACTCGTAATGACCGTAACGCGTTCTGAAAGCAGTCTTTGGAATATCATCCTCTTTCACCCGCATTTGATGATACCCGGAACGTAAATCGATCTTTGAATAAACCGATGAGCCTTGTAGTTGATCAAATAAGTCGTCGATTCTCGGTAGTGGATAACGGTTCTTGATGGTAAGTTTGTTCAACTCTCGGTAGTCGATACACAATCTAAATGTACCATCCTTCTTTTTGACAAACAAAACAGGAGCTCCCCACGGTGATGTGCTTGGTCGAATGAAACCACGCTCTAAAAGTTCTTGTAATTGGGTTTGGAGTTCCTTCATTTCACTGGTTGCGAGTCTGTATGGAGCACGAGCTATTGGTGCAGCTCCTGGTACAAGATCTATCGGTGTGGAGGTAGTCCCGGTAATTCTTTCGGAAATACATCGGGAAATTCTTTTGCGACGGGAACATCATTGATGTTCTTTTCTTCGGTTTGTACTTTCTCGACATGTGCTAAACAGCATAGAAACCTTTTCTTATTAGCTTTTGTGCCTTTAAATTACTAATAAGATTTAGCTTCGCGTTGCTCTTTTCTCCGTTCACCATTAAGGGTTTTCCTTTTTCCCGTACAATACGAATTGCATTTTTGTAATATATGATCTCTGCTCTCTCCTTTTTCAACCAGTCCATGCTAATTATCACATCAAAACTTCCTAACTCTACTGGTATCAAATCAATCTTAAATGTTTCGCTAACCAGTTTAATTTCTCGATTCCGACATATATTATCTGCTGCAATTAATTTACCGTTTGCTAATTCGAGTAAAAATTTATTATCCAAAGGCGTCAGTGGATAACTTAATTTAGCACAAAAATCTCTACTCATATAGCTTCTATCCGCACCCGAATCAAATAAAACATAAGCAGATGTATTGTCAATAAGAAAGGTACCCGTAACAAGCTCCGGGTCTTCCTGCGCTTCTGCCGCATTAATATTGAAAACTCTTCCGCGGCCTTACCCATTAGTATTCCCTTGGTTTGGGCAATTTCCAATAATGTGGCCCGGTTTTCCACATTTATAACAAACTACGGCGGCATTATTTGTTCCGACATTATTTGTTCCTTTAATTATGTTGTTCTTCAGTCCATAAACCTCAAAATTTGCCGCGCTATGACCATTTCTCTTACACTTGGTGCAAAATGTTGTGCAGAACACATTCAGATGGTACTCTGCACACCTTTGGCATGACTGTTTCTGCTGTTTGTTGTTATTGAAATGGTTGTTGTTGCGATTATTATTATTGTTGGGACGATTGTTGTTGTTGCGGTTGATGTTGCGGTTGTTGGGATAGTTGTTGCGATTGTGGTTGTAATTATTGTTGTTGTTGTTGTATTGGTGACCCTTGTCACTGGTTTCTTCCCACTTTCTCTTAACTTGTTTCGTGTTGGCTTCTTCAGCCGCCTGTTCTTTAATTCTTTCCTCAATTTGATTTATGAGTTTATGAGCCATTCGACTTGCCTTTTGTATGGAGGCGGGTTCATGTGAACTCACATCTTCTTGAATCCTTTCTGGTAAGCCTTTCACAAATGCGTCGATATTCTCTTCTTCATCTTCGAACGCTATTGGACACAATAGGCACAACTCTGTGAATCGTCGTTCGTAGGTGGTAATGTCGAATCCTTGTGTCCGTAATCCTTTAAGCTCTACTTTGAGCTTATTGACCTCGTTTCTGGGACAGTACTGCTCAGTCATCAGGTGTTTGAATGCTGAACACAGTAATCTATAAGCAGCATCTTGTCCCACTTGCTCGAGATAGGTATTCCACCAAGTTAACGCAGTACCTGTGAAGGTATGCGTAGCGTAGTTTACTTTGTCTTCTTCAGTACATTTACTTATGGCAAACACCGATTCAACCTTTTTGGTCCACCGTTTCAATCCGATTGGACCCTCGGTTCCATCGAATTCCAAAGGTTTACAGGCACTGAATTCTTTGTAGGAGCATCCTACATGATTTCTTGTGAAATTAGTTCCACTGCTAGAACCAAAGTTATTGTTGTTATTTTGCATTGTAGCCTGTACTGCAGCTATGTTCGCAGCAAGGAAAATACGGAAGTCTTCCTCACTCATGTTCAAGTTCTGAAGAGTCGTCGGTGCCATTTCCTTCAAAATAGCCAAAAGTATTGAGTTAATCATATAGAATTTAAGAGTAGTTAATAGTATTTCGTAGCATAATATGAACTTATTTATAAAAGCTTTTTCTTCATATTAGCGTTTTATAGTTTTAATTCGGGTAGTACCTACCCGTTAAGTTCATACTTAGTAGCTACTATACAATTCAACTACTACAATTCTATATGAAAAACTGATAATAATAATATTTCGCGTTCAAACTTTTATACAATATTTTACAAATTTACAATACCGCTATTATACATATAGAATGAAATATAGCACACAATAACTTTGATACAAAATAGTTGTGACAACAATCCTAGTTAATACGCAAGTCGTTCAGTAAAGGCAATAAAAACACGTAATTCATAAGTCCAGAAACAAGTCATGCATTCTGGTTTTACTAAAACTACTTCCCATCCTTGGTTTTGTGGAACATAATGGTTGTGGCCGTTGACAAGACAGCATGTTGTAACGTCGTCAAAGGGACGAGGGTTTCGTAAAGTCCAACAGCCTCATAATAATCTAAAAACCTTGTTTCTCACCCCAACTACTGAATCCGTCACTTGTGGGAAGGTTTTATTTAAAAGTTGTAATCCGATGTTCTTTTTCTCACTTAGGTGAGAAGCGAACATCACTAACTCGTAAGCATAACATGCTTCTTTATGTTGCATGTTAGAAGCTCTTTCTAACTCACGAAGTCCTATGTTGGGATATGTTGAGTCAAAATAGGTTCTTAACCCGTAGCGTAAAATTGCATTTGGGTTCCCTGCATTTAACGCTTTAAAGAAAACACGGCGTAACTTACAGTGTCCCCAATGTGATATACCCCATCTTTCAAATGAAAGCCTTTTATAAACTAAGGCATGCCTGGAAAGTTCTTCAAATGTTCTACAAACTAATTTTGCCGTAAATAATTGTGCCGACGAATTTTGACCGACTTTAAACAAGATTTCATCAATCATGTCCCCGGGTAGGTCTTCTAAAATTTTTGGTTGTCTATCCTTAACGTCCATTGTGTTTTTATACTGTAAAACAGACGAGAATTAGATTCGTAAAAGATAATTATCAAATAATACAAGCAATTTTTTACCTACAACATGAAAGTACAAGCACACTTATATTTCATATATTACACCGCATGATTACAACTCTTTATTCCAACTCACTTGTTTCTTCTTCTTCGGACTTGGTTTGTTTGGCTAATTTCCTAGGGATATATGGTGCTCCCCTAATACGAGCCGTTCTTTTCACAAATGGTCTAGAAGGACCCGGTGGCTTAGATGTTCCCGGGTTATAGCTAAAACTTAAGAAATACGGGTGTTGACGGTATTTTCCATCGGGACATTTCATGTTAACATAGAGGTCATCGGGGTTGGACTCAGGTTTTTCTATTTTTATGCCTTTTCCCTTATTATTTTCTTTTGCCTTTTCAAATTGTGTCGGGGTAATTTCTATAACATTATCGGAATCCTCATTGGGATCCGATTCATCGGAAAATTGGTAATCTTCCCAATATTTTGCTTCCTCGGCGGAAACACCATTGACCATTATTAATTTTGGTCCATTGGTTGAGGATTTTCTTTTATTTATCTATTTTTCAGTGGTTTCTAATATTTTCTCCCCCGGAACCTCTTCTTCTTCGGGTTCCTCTTCTTCCGGTTCCTCTTATTCCGGTTCCTCTTCGGGAATTTGAGAATCTTCCCAATATATATTCGATTCTTCATTATTATTAGGTGAGTCGATGGGATTTGTATTAGAGGTATATATCTATCACACAATATCAAACACGTTAAGAGATTAATATATCACATAATATTTACATGTTAATAATAAATAGTTTCTAACAAAAAAAATTGTAAAGCAATCGTTTTTAAAGAAAACACGGTCGAAGTCCAGACTCACTAATGCATCCTAACAAATTCAGTTAGACACACTAATGCAAATTTATGATTCTCTAAGACCAACGCTCGGATACCAACTGAAATGTCCCATTCATATCGATTATAAACGTTCCATATTAATTGATTTCGTTGCAAGGTTTTGACCTCTATATGAGACATTTTTCAAAGACTGCATTCGATTTTAAAACAAACCATAATCTTTATTTTATCGATAAAGGATTAAAAATATTACGAAGATTATCAAATAATGATAATCTAAAATATAGCGTTTTCACACGATTATTACATAATGGTTTACAATAATATTACACATCAATTTAAGTCTTCGAATGCAGTTTTTAAACAATATTATACAAGCATGCTGACTCCAACTCTTGTCCATAAATTAGCATGCAACAGCGGAAGCTCTTAATAATCACCTGAGAATAAACATGCTTTAAACGTCAACAAAAATGTTGGTGAGTTATAGGTTTAACCTATATATTTATCAAATCGTAATAATAGACCACAAGATTTCATATTTTCAATTTTCATAAACATCATCCCATACATAGAGAAAAAAAATCATTCATATGGTGAACACCTGGTAACCGACATTAACAAGATGCATATAGAATATCCCCATCATTCCGGAACTCCCTTCGAACATGATAAAATCGAAGTACTAAAGCAGTTCAAATTCTCTGACTGGGGCTTGTTAGTGCCCATCGATCTATTTTTAGGATTTGCGTCAATTAGGGTGTCTGTTTCCTAATTCTTAGATTACCAGACTAAAAAGGGGCATATTCGGTTTAATAAATTCAACCATAGAATGTAGTTTCACGTACTTGTATCTATTTTGTAAAACATTTATAAAACTACATGTATTCTCATCCCAAAAGATATTAGATTTTAAAAGTGGGACTATAACTCACTTTCACAGATTTTTACTTCGTCGGAAATTTAGGACTTGGCCACGGATCGATTCACGAACGTATAAAAAATATATACATATATATCAAAGTATGATCGAAATATATTCACAACATTTTTTATTACGTTTTAATGATTTAAGTTTATTAAGTTAGCGGTCCAACGTTAGTAATCTACAACTAGTTGTTCACAGTTAGATGTACAGAAATAATCAATATATATTATCTCGAATCAATCCACGACCCAGTGTATACAAGTGTCAGGCTAGATCACAAGTCAAAGTATATATATTTTTGGAATCAACCTCAACCCTGTATAGCTAACTCAAACATTACTGCATATAGAGTGTCTATGGTATTTCCAAATAATATATATAGATGGGTCAATATGATATGTCAAAACGTTGTATACGTGTCTATGGTATCCCAAGATTACATAATATATATTAGAATACATGTATAATATAATATAAGTTAGTTAAGTTATGGTTAGTCTAGATTTGTTACAAAATTTTCGTAGCTAAAACTAGCAAATTTATCCAATTTTGTTTTACCCGTCATTTCTTCGTTTCAAATCCGTTTTGAGTGATTCAAGTTGATATGGTTTCATAATGAACTAAAATTTTTGAAACTAAACAGAAAAAGTATATGTTTATAGTTGAAAATACAGGTTACAAGTCATTTTTTAAAGAGGTAGTCATTTCCGTCGAAAGAACGACATCTTCATGACTATTTTGAAGAACATACTTCCACTTTGTGTTTAACCATGATTTTTGGATATAGTATCATGTTCATATGAAATATCATTTTTCCAAAAAATAAACTTCAAATTCAAAGATTAAGATAGTTTTTATTTTTCTAACCCAAAACAGCCCCCGGTTTCACTACTACGGCGTATGTCCAGTTTTACGGTGTTCTTCGTGTTTTCAGGTTTTAAATCATTAATATAGAACATGTGTTTAGTTTATTTTAAAAGTCAAGTTAGAAGGATTAACTTTTTTTGCGAACAAGTTTAGAATTAACTAAACTATGTTCTAATGATTACATGTTCAAATCTTTGAATAAGATAGTTTTATATATATGAATCGAATGATGTTATGAATATCATTACTACCTCAAGTTTAGTAGGTAAACCTACTGGAAGTGACAAGAAATGATCTAGCTTCAAATGATCTTAGATGGCTTGAAAGTTCTTGAAGTAGAATCATGACACGAAAACAAGTTCAAGTAAGATTTTTATTAGAATTAAGATAGTTTATAGTTATAGAAATCGAATCAAAGTTTGAATATGAATATTACATTGAATAAGAAAGATAACCTACTATAAATAACAAAGGTTTCTTGATCTTGGATGATTACTTGGATTGGATTAGAAAGCTTGGAAGTAATCTTGCAAACTTGATAGTATTCTTGATTTTATGAAACAAGAACTTATAGAATTTATGAAGAACACTTAGAACTTGAAGACAGAACTTGAGAGAGATTAATTAGATGAAGAAAATTGAAGAATGAAAGTGTTTGTAGGTGTTTTTGGTCGTTGGTATATGGATTAGATATAAAGGATGTGTAAGTTTGTTTTCATGTAAATAATTCATGAATGATTTATAATATTTTTTGTAATTTTATGAGATATTTCATGCTATTTGCCAAATGATGGTTCCCACATGTTTAATGACTCACATGGGCTGCTAAGGAGCTAATAATTGAGTGTATATACCAATAGTGTATACATCTAGAAGCTGTGTATTGTACGAGTACGAATACGGGTGCATACGAGTAGAATTGTTGATGAAAATGAATGAGGATGTAATTGTAAGTATTTTTGTTAAGTATAAGTACTTTGATATATTTCATGAAGTCTTCCAAAAGTGTACTAATACATCTTAATATACTACATGTATATACATTTTAACTGAGTCGTTATGTCATCGTTAGTAGTTACATGTAAGTGTTGTTTTGAAACCTTTAAGTTAACGATCTCATTTAATGTTGTTAACCCATTATTTATTATATCTAATGAGATGTTAAATTATTACATTATCATGATATTATGATGTATGAATATTTCTTAATATGATTTATATACATTAAAATGTTGTTACAACGATAATCGTTACATATATGTATTGTTTCTGATGCGTTGAAACAGTACCTTTATTTATGAACGGATTTAAGTTGTTTTGTTACACGAATTGATTTATTGTATATATAGTATTTTAATGAATTTAGGTTGGTTTCAAACATATATATGCAACTAGTCCTATCCGTGTAGTTTAGTTTGTTGGTAAATCCGGTTTTCCACAGGGAGACAGTGTTCAAATTAATTTTTAATAGTCTTTGAGGTTAAACTTATTTAAAGGGGGTTTTAGATTAGGAATTTATAATACTACATAATAATAATAAAATATAACTTAATCCTAATTTAATTGAACTATTTATTAATTTATACGAATACATTATTTATAATTATTAACTTAAAAGTGAATTAATTGAAAGTATACTAATAAGTTTATTACTAAATGATAATTAATAAAATAATAACTTTTAATAAAACTAATTGATTATAATTTTGTTTTGAGCAATTATAATATAAATTTATTTAAATTAACTAAATAACATATTTTAATTAAATTAATATAAATTATTAGGAATTATAATAATTAACTAATTATAAACTAATTACTAATTATAAATTATTATCTTAAATACTATTTATAAATTAATAACTTAAATATAATAATAAAATATTTAAAACCCTAGATTTTAACCTAATTGCTACAGTACTCGTATTAATACTTACGCGTTTCGCGTAATGATATACGCGTCCCGCGTATGTTTTAAAACGTACGCATTTCGTGTGAAGTATACACGATCTGCGTATGATATAATCGATGTGACAAAACAGTAATGTTTAAACTGAATTATAATGTTGTATAATTTTTTAGTTTTACTGAATAAATATACGTAAATAATAATAATAATAATAATTAGCAATATATAAATGGGAGTGTTTACTTAAATGTGTCACCTCTAGATCCATGGATTGTTTTTGAGTTTAAGCCCTATTTAAAATATTTTAGTAATAAACTTTATATTTTTCTTTCGAATAAATATAAAGTTATGACTAACTAAATTAAATCTAATTTTCATCGGATTCTTATTTTGATAGTTACTAGTCTTTAAATATTTAAATTGAGACCCAACCCAGTTTTGACTTTCGCCAAAACCCAAATCATAATGGTTTCCCTTTTTACAATTTCACCATTATATGACTAGTGATATTACCCAAACCACCGAACCTTACTTCTAATTTAGTGTTAGTAAATTAGTCATAAGTTCGTCTAGATCACTTTTAATGTTGAAGCTTAATTTATATAAATAAAAATAACTTTCGTTATTTAAATTAAATAAATTAAGTGACAAGGGTTAAATATCCAAATACATAATAATGGTTCTTTTAACTAAGCTCAATGTTAAAAATACTAAAGTTACATTTTAATTATTACAAATGATAACAATCCATTTCACTAGGGGCTCTACATCTAAGCAAACACTAGGGAAATTAGCTACTCATTATACTAAGGTAAATATGAAAATATAAATGTACAAACATAATAATAACGATAAAAATTGATAATGATAATTTTAATGGAATATACTTACGAAAATCTTCACTCTCATTTACTTTAAACGGTAGAAAATTACAATAACAACACCCCTTTAGCGCGTACAATAATACCCTTAATCACGACCCTTAAAACTGAAACTATCCTAATTATTGAATTTTGGAAATTAAAATTTATACAGAGTAATTGAAGGAAAAATAAACAAAATAAAAGGTTGTGTGGAATTTTTGAGTTGTATGAATTCTCTACTGTCTTGTGTGTATCTGTAATGTGTAAGTAGTACTCCGTATTATAAGAGTCTGAGATTCAAGTAGTAGGTAAATTTTGAGCTGTTAATTCCTTTTCTTCTGTAAAGCTGAAAAGTAAGTTATATTAAACACAAAAGCAGCCGTCCCATTTGCATTTGGAATCTGGATCTGGACAGGAGATTACGCGTTTCGCGTAGACACTCACACGATACGCGTAAGACTTAAATACTACGCGTTTCGCGTAAACCTTCACACGTTTCGCGTAAGAGTAGTCGACAGTTTTACTATTTTTATTTTTTTGTTTGTTCTCTGTTGATCCCGTGTTTACGTATATCGACTTGGAACTTTTCATTTGAACTCTTCTCTTCGATCATCTTGAACTTGCATTCGGGTAAACATTATCTTGATATATATTTGGTTTAAATCCGTCGTTTTATCGTTGTTTTATCAAACTTCAAGCTCGCGTTTACTTTTGTCGTTTTTCTCATGAATTATGCATTTGAATGTCTTCGTTTTGGTAAATGCTGATGAAATATAAATGATATTGCGTCGAAATATATGTATGTTTAAAGCAATATCAAAATACCCCACACTTGAACATTGTTTGTCCTCAAGCAATTACATCTTCTAAATAGAATCGGAACATTACATATTTTTCCATATCGAACATTAAATCACACAACACACGCTACAAGAAATGAAACACACGCTATATGGAATAAGTTGGAAACACTACACAATATTTATTGAATCACACGCACACCACATGAAATAAAATTCTGACAACAGAAACAAAGTAGAAATCTCGTGATTAAGGTTTAAAAATTTGGATCCTTAGGGAAAATTGGACCTTATGAAAACGTTTTAAGATTTTATAAAATGGCATGCTAGTTTTTATACTAGACACTTTTTCCAGTTTTAACCTCAAATTCCGGTCGAGGGTAACTGAAAACCGAAGTCTCAGTCGGCGATTAGCAAGCTATCCGCCCCCATAATTGAAGTATCATGGAACTTGAAACCGAGTGTCCTAAAAATGGTTTTACACAATATAATTCATAAAATAGCATAAGTTTTAGAGTAAAATTATATCGTGTCCAAATATCATCGGTGAACCATGAGTTTGCACACCTCAATTTGTTATGGCATATGTATGTTGACCGCGGTCAAACATAGATGCGGTTGATCTTTACGGAGATCATCCATCCGGGGATTAGATTCATTAGTCTTAAAAGCTAATTTGCAATGTGCCCCCAATTGTACGAGACAGATCCATCTCATGGTTAGGATAAGTCTGACCACCAAAAACCCCGTTTGATGCTGAGGTGAGGTGGATTTCCAGCGGATGATAGAGATGACTTTTCAAGATTTTTCGTCAACCTACAGCGGTTCTGGACTACATCTTCTAACATAGGTTAGCAAGTGTGTTATTTTGGAATACTTTACTTCCTTAATGAGATTTTCAGGTTTATACATTCCAAAGCAATGATATCTGCAATAAACTTCATAGAAACATGTGATAAATGGTTCTAAACATATGGGTTTATAAATTCTGCTATACTTGGTTTTCTTTTATATATTTTAATCAAATAAACTTATTTATTTTTAATGTATGGAGACAATAATTTCGGTTTTTAACACCTAATCTTTAATTGCTCGATATTACCTTAAAAATTGACTAGATATATTTGTTTAAAAATTTTCAAAATTTTTCGTAAAAACCACCAAGTTATAAGTTCTCGAGAATTTATATACTCCCACCCCACACTTAATATTATGTAATGCCCTCATTATATAAAATCAGATTAAATGTATAAATTTGAGAGGACAAAAAGTGTAAAGGTTGTTAGAAATTCCTTGGTTAAAAATTGAAGATCGTAAAATGATTATCGTATGAACATACCAATCCTTTTATTATAATATAAATTTGGTGTTTCTTTGTGTCGAATGCATCATCATCGTAAGTACCTGTCGACAATCATGTTAATCACACAAAAGATGAGGTTGCACTTCAATAGTACCAAAAATTTTACCCCACACTTAAAATTTTTGTGTCTTTTTTAAACAAAAGCATAATAAATTAAAAACACACCATAAAAAAATTATTATTATTATTATTTTTATATAACTGTAAGTAATTAGAATTTTGAAATATCATTTATAAAATTTATGTTTCTTTTAGGTAACGGAAATTTCGGCTATTATGCCTAATCTTAATCCGTTCATAATTTTTAAAATTCAATTTTTAAAATTTAATAATTTAAAAGTTAAAGTTTTTAAAATTTTACGAAAATAAAAATAAAACAAAACATTCTATTTATTTATTTATTTTTATTATTTTTTTATTATTTTTTTTCAACTTTATAAGTATTTAAAATTTTAAAATATCAATTTTAAATTTATATTTGTTGTAACGGAAATTTCGGTTGGTATACCTAGTTTTTATCCGTTTATAAATTTTAATTTCAATTTATAAAATTTAATACTTTAAAAGTTAAAGTTTTTAAAATTTTTCAAAAACAACTTAAAAACACTCTATTTTTTTTTCTTTTTAAATTTTTTTAAAATTAAAAGAAAATTAATATTTTAAAATTAAAAACAAGTACATGAAAAAAAAAATTAAATGAATTTAAAATACACTCTATTTTTTATATATATAATTATATATACTTTCGAACCAACTAATTTTCAAACTTAAAACTTTGTTTCCTATCAACTAGGTAGAGACAATCTCGGTTGTTACACCTATCATTACCCACGAAAAAAGTTTACAAGTTATATATCTTTACGGTTATTGATAAAAAAGTATATTTTTAGTAGTTTTAATTTTTCTTTTGTTTTTGTGGTTTACTATTTAAAAGATATATTATGAATCCAACAATAAATTTTCGTGCAATTTGAAGAACGACAATTCAGTTGTTACACTTAACATTATCGTTTTCAATGAAAACAGGTTAAACTCAAGGTTTATCAATTTTAAATGGTAGACCTTTTTTTTTTTTTTTTTAATAAAAACACAACAAACAAATACCAACTAAAATACACCAAAACATAAACACACAAAAATGCACAAAATTACAAAAATGCACAAACACACAATTGGCGAGAAAAAGGATTAGATTGTGAACCCGCGTTGATTCGCCTCGTAGTGGAGTCGCATCATTTCGCCCCCCATGGCTTCGTAGGCGTAACCTCATTGGTTTAAGAGGTTTTCCCTTGAACATTTAAAAGGCCCTTCTCGGCATAAGGTTACGTATTCGAAATTAGAGTCTGTCTGGTTCTTTGGGCAATTTCCGTAATGAGCTGGTTTTCCACATTTTACACATTTGCCCAAATGACGCGCTCGACGTTTCTTAGCTGATTTTGATTTTCCTTTGGCATAATTTTTCTCGTTAAGTTTTTGCCTTATTTCTTTACTCGCCTGATCGCATTTATTCTTTATATCTAATACCACGTCCCTCGGTAAAATTTTATCGCACATCAAAAGGAAATGGTTGTAGACATATTGATTGCGCATCTTGAAAATATACAATAAATAAAAACGAAAAATAAGAAAATAAAAATAAAAAGGTAGAATGGAGGGAGAAGACTAGTTCTTTAGTGTCTGCTAGGGAAAGACCGAACAAACCCCACTCTTTAAGATGAAAATAAAGTTCGAGAATGGAGTTGAAAAACCTTAAAGTTACCCTGAATTTACTTGTCCTTAGGGTAGAATGTGATCTCGTCTCTTTCCGTAGTATTGATTCCTTCAAAGTATAATTTGAGTCGATGACCGTTCACTTTGAAAGTTCCACCATCTTTGCTATATAATTCTGCATATCCAGATAGAAAAACTTGTTTTATTATATATGGCCCAGTCCATCGGGATCTAAGTTTCCCAGGTGAAAACTTAAAACGTGATTGGAATACTAATACTTTATCTCCTTGTTCAAATTCTTTCTTTTCTTTTAACCGTGCATCGTGCCATCTTTTAGTTTTCTCCTTGTATGTTTTAGAGTTTTCATACGCTTGTAGCCTTAATTCATCTAATTCATTCAGTTGTAAGAATCGGTTTTCTCCGGCTTTCACAAGGTCGGTATTACATTCTCTGAGAGCCCAGTATGCCTTGTGTTCAACTTCGACAGTAGATGACACGCCTTACCGTAAATTAATCGGAAAGGTGTAGTACCGATGGGTGTTTTAAATGCAGTTCTAAATGCCCAAAGCGCATCATCTAGCTTTCGATGCCAGATTTTTGGATTATTTTTAACCGTTCTTTCTAAAATTCGTTTAAGACCTCTGTTTGTGTTTTCAACTTGGCCACTCGTTTGAGGGTGGTAAGAAGTTGAAAAACGATGATTAACTCCGTACTTTTTTAGCACTTTCTCGAGTAGTTGATTTGTAAAATGAGTTCCACGATCACTGATTAATGCTTTTGGAATCCCAAAATGCGAGAAAAGATTTTTAAGAAAGTTGACAACAACTCGAGCATCGTTAGTGGGTAGGGCTTTTGCTTCAGCCCATTTAGAAACGTAATCGACTGCCACGAGAATGTATTTGCATTTGTTAGAAGCGGGGAATGGACCCATGAAGTCAATACCCCAAATGTCGAATACTTCGCATACTAGGATGCTTTGTTGTGGCATTTCGTCTCTCTTGGAGATATTTCCAGATCTTTGACAAGCATCACAAGTTTTTATCATATTGTATGCATCTTTAAAAATTGTAGGCCAGTAAAAACCTGAGTCAAAAACCTTTTTGGCTGTATAGCTTGGTCCGAAATATCCACCAGCCGGTCCTTCATGACAGTGCTCTAGAATTTGTTGCGCTTCTTTGCCGTATACACATCGACGAATAACTTGGTCAGCCCCTATACGAAAGAGGTTAGGGCTTTCCCAGAAGTAAAACTTCAGATTAGCAAAGAATTTCTTCTTTTGCTGATAAGTTTGATTTTTAGTAAGAATTCCCGCGGCTAGATAATTAGCATAGCCCGCAAACCATGAAATTTCTTCTTCTGTTTCAATTCTCATAAGGAACTCGTCCGGAAAAGTATCGTGAATAACAGATTGTCGAGTGTTTCTAAGTTAGGATTTTCAAGACGGGATAAGTGATCTGCAGCGAGATTTTCAGCACCTTTTTTATCCTTAATTTCAATGTTGAATTCTTGTAGGAGAAGAATCCAACGAATTAGTCTAGGTTTAGCATCTTGCTTTTTGAATAAGTACTTTAGGGCTGAATGATCGGTATAAATAATTGTTTTAGATAACACTAAGTAAGATCTAAACTTATCGAACGAAAAAACTACTGCAAGAAGCTCCTTCTCAGTAGTTGTGTAATTCAACTGAGCTCCTGTAAGTGTTTTACTTGTGTAGTAGATTGGTTGAAATTTGTTATCTTGACGTTGACCTAAAACAGCTCCCATCGCGAAATCACTAGCATCACACATTAGCTCGAAAGGTTTGGACCAGTCGGGTGATACCATAATGGGTGCATTCGTAAGTTTATTTTTTAGAATGGAGAAAGCTTGCAAGCATTCGTCATTGAAGTCGAATGTACTGTCTTTCTCGAGAAGTTTAGTCATGGGTCGAGCGATTTTGGAAAAATCCTTTATGAATTGTCGATAGAATCCCGCATGACCTAAGAAACTACGAATTCCTTTAACGTTAGTTGGAGGAGGAAGCTTTGAGATTACATCGATCTTTGCTTTGTCTACTTCCATTCCATCTCGAGAAATCTTGTATCCTAAAACAATGCCTTCCTTCACCATGAAGTGGCATTTTTCCCAATTTAAAACAAGATTTGATTCCTCACAACGAATTAACATTCGCTCAAGGTTTGAAAGGCATGAATCGAAGGAGTCTCCAAAAACAGAGAAATCGTCCATAAAGACTTCCATACTTCCTTCTATCATGTCGTGAAATATTGCCATCATACACCTTTGAAAGGTGCCTGCGAATGTACCAAATGGACAAGTAAAAGTTGTCTTGTCTTGGTCTTTTGGATCAATGGGAATTTGAAAATAACCGGAGAATCTATCAAGGAAACAATAGTACTCTTTCCCCGCTAAACGTTCTAGCATTTGGTCAATATAAGGAAGTGGGAAATGATCTTTTCTTGTGGCGTCGTTTAAACGACGGTAGTCTATACAGACTCTCCAGCCAGTGACTGTTCTTGTAGGAACAGGTTCATTATCATCATTAAGAACAATAGTTGTACCCCCTTTCTTGGGTACCACTTGGACAGGACTAACCCATGGGCTATCGGATATAGGGTATATTAACCCGACATCAAGTAACTTGATAACCTCCTTCTTGATAACTTCTTTCATGTTAGGGTTTAACCTTCGTTGTCTTTGTACCACGGGTTTAAAATCTTCTTCCATTAGAATCTTATGAGTACAATAAGCAGGGTTAATCCCTGGAATATCGGTTGTTTTCCAAGCAATTGCTTTCTTATGAGTTTTTAGAACGGACATTAACGTACTCTTTTCGCCATTGGAAAGTTTTGATGAAATTATAACAGGTAATTATGATGTACCTTGGAGATAAGCATACTCCAAATGTTCCGGGAGTTCTTTAAGTTCCAAGGTTGGTGGTTCTTCCAAGGAAGATTTTATTCGGAACCTGTTACCATCGGTAATTTCTTCAAAGGGTTCATCTTCCTTGGGAATTTCTTCCTCACGACAATCTTCATTGATGACTACTTTCTACAATTCGTCAAGTTCAAGTTCTACATTGAATTCATCACCTTCACTCATTTGGGTGAAGTTCGAGGTGTCTATATTTAGTAATTCTTGCAATTCTTTTTCAACACAACAATCAACAATGTCTAACTTATAACATTCGTCATCGGAGGAGATAGGTTGTTTCATAGCTTTGTCTATGTTTAAGGTAACTCTATCTTCCCCTACACCTAGACTAAGCTTTTTATCTTTAACACGCACAATCGCGTCAGCGGTATTTAGAAATGGTCGCCCTAGAATTAGGGGAACCTTGCTATCTTCTTCCATTTCAAGGACAACGAAGTCGGCAGGAAAGATTAAATGATTGACTTTAACTGGTAGGTTTTCGGCAATACCAATAGGATAGTTAAAAGTTCTATCTGCTAGGCGTATACACATCCTAGTTAGTTTTAGATCACCTAGGTTTAGTTTTAAGTATAAGGAGTGTGGCATAAGATTGATACTTGCGCCTAAGTCAGCTAATGCATCGTACATTACTGAATCTCCCATCAGACAAGGAATAATGAAACTACCAGGATCTCTGAGTTTCAGTGGTATCTTTTGCTTTTGCAAAATTGCTGAGCATTCCTCATTGAGGAATGTGGTTGAAACCTCTTCATATTTACCTTTGTCGGCTATGAGATCCTTGATAAACCTTCCATAATTTGGCATACCCCTAAGAACTTCCGCGAGTGGCATGTTAATGCTAATTTGCTTGATCATATCTGCAAATTTTTGATATTGACTCGCGAGTTTGTCTTTCTTTAATGCCTTCGGGTATGGAATAGGTGTCTTGTGCACCTTTACAGGTGTTTCTTCATTTTTCTTTGATATGATCTCAGGTGGATCATTTTTCTCTTGTTCTTTCTCAACATGCTCATCTATATCAACAGGTTCTTGTAAACTAGAAGAAGATAAAGGAACTTCTGAGGTTTTACTAGTTTCTGGGTTAACAGTTAAATTATAGCATTTACATGCTCATTCCTTGTTTGATTGTTATTGGGATTCACTTGAGTATTTGAGGGGAGAGCACCTGGTGGCCTCTCTGATAGTAACTGTGAGATCCTTCCAACATCTCTTTCTAAATTCTGAATCGTAGCTTGTTGATTTCGAATTTGTTGAGTTTGAATTTCCGCAGTTTGCTCGTGCTTAACCATAAAATCTCTTAAGAGATCTTTTAAACCGGATTTCTTTTCGGGTTGTGGTTGTATAAGTGCTTGTGGTTGTGGTTGATTGTGTTGGAAATTATTTTGATAAATTCGTTGAGGTTGATTTCGGTTATTTAAGTTATTGTAACCTGGTGGTGCATTTCTTTGATTTTGATTTTGATTTTGGAAATTTCGGTTATTTTGGTAAACCGGATTTCCTCCTTGATAGTTATTATTATTTAAACCTGAAGGTCCTCCTACTTGGTAGTTGTTAATTGGAGGATATTTTCGGTTATTTGATTCTATCGCTGGAAAATCGTTGAAATTCATTTCACCTTTTCGCAAGTAACCTAGGAAATTTGCTTGCTCTTCCATCGTTGTTTTATCACAATCTCTAGTAAGATGGGGGCCTTGGCACATTTCACATCCTACCCTGATAGCATGCATTTCCTTGGTTACTTTCTCAATTTGTCTTGCTTGATTTGCCATTTGAACTTTTAAAGAAGCAATTTCATCATTGCTTTCGATATTAGCAACGGTTGATGATCTAGAGAATTCTATCTCTTGATGCCAATTATGGGAATGTGCTGCTATATCGGCAATGATTGTGTGAGCGTCTTCTGGTGTTTTCTTCATTATCGAACCTCCAGCTGCAACATCTATATCTTTTCTAGTAGCAACATTTACTCCTTTATAGAATATTTGGACTTTTTGGAATGTATTCAACCCGTGTTGAGGACATACCCTAAGCATTTTGTTGAATCGGGTCCAAGCTTCATAAAGGGTCTCGTTAAACTTTTGCTTGAAATGATTTATATCACTTTGCAATTTTGCTGCTTTTGAAGCAGGGAAGAACTCTGACAAGAATTTGTCCATCATATCATTCCAGTCTTCGATATAACCTTCTGGTAATGAGTCTAACCAATCTCTTGCATCGTCCTTTAGGGACCATGGAAAGATTTTCAAACATGCGACTTCATCGGAGACATCCTTAATTTTGAATAGCTTGCAAATGCTTACAAACTTACGAAGATGCTCGTTAGCATCCTCATTTGGAGCTCCACCGAATTGGCATGTATTAGTCACCATGTGAAGGAATTGACCTTTTATTTCAAAGCCGTCAGTCATCATAGGTTGGATAATTGCGTGGCCTTGACCTGTTCTTGTGGCCTTCATTAATGCTTCCATCGTTTGATTTGTAACAGCCATCGTTCTTGTCCCCGGCAGCGGCGACAAAAAGTTGATGCGTTGAAACAGTACCTTTATTTATGAACGGATTTGAGTTGTTTTGTTACACGAATTGATTTATTGTATATATAGTATTTTAATGAATTTATGTTGGTTTCAAACATATATAGGCAACTAGTCCTATCCGTGTAGTTTAGTTTGTTGGTAAATCCGGTTCGTTCCACAGGGAGACAGTGTTCAAATTAATTTTTTAATAGTCTTTGAGGTTAAACTTATTTAAAGGGGGTTTTAGATTAGGAATTTATAATACTACATAATAATAATAAAATATAACTTAATCCTAATTTAATTGAACTACTTATTAATTTATACGAATACATTATTTATAATTATTAACTTAAAAGTGAATTAATTGAAAGTATACTAATAAGTTTATTACTAAATGATAATTAATAAAATAATAACTTTTAATAAAACTAATTGATTAGAATTTTGTTTTGAGCAATTATAATAAAAATTTATTTAAATTAACTAAATAACATATTTTAAATAAATTAATATAAATTAATAGGAATTATAATAATTAACTAATTATAAACTAATTACTAATTATAAATTATTATCTTAAATACTATTTATAAATTAATAACTTAAATATAATAATAAAATATTTAAAACCCTAGATTTTAACCTAATTGCTACAGTACTCGTATTAATACTTACGCGTTTCGCGTAATGATATACGCGTTTCGCGTGTGTTTTAAAATGTACGCGTTTCGTGTGAAGTATACACGATCCGCGTATGATATAATCGATGTGACAAAACAGTAATATTTAAACTGAATTATAATGTTGTATAATTTTTTAGTTTTACTGAATAAATATACGTAAATAATAATAATAATAATTAGCAATATATAAATGGGAGTGTTTACTTAAATGTGTCACCTTTAGATCCATGGATTGTTTTTGAGTTTAAGCCCTATTTAAAATGTTTTAGTAATAAACTTTATATTTTTCTTTCGAATAAATATAAAGTTATGACTAACTAAATTAAATCTAATTTTCATCGGATTCTTATTTAGATAGTTACTAGTCTTTAAATATTTAAATTGAGACCCAACCCAGTTTTGACTTTCGCCAAAACCCAAATCATAATGGTTTCCCTTTTTACAATTTCACTATTATATGACTAGTGATATTACCCAAACCACCGAACCTTACTTCTAATTTAGTGTTAGTAAATTAGTCATAAGTTCATCTAGATCACTTTTAATGTTGAAGCTTAATTTATATAAATAAAAATAACTTTCGTTATTTAAATTAAATAAATTAAGTGACAAGGGTTAAATATCCAAATACATATTAATGGTTCTTTTAACTAAGCTCAATGTTAAAAATACTAAAGTTACATTTTAATTATTACAAATGATAACAATCCATTTCACTAGGGGCTCTACATCTAAGCAAACACTAGGGAAATTAGCTACTCATTATACTAAGGTAAACATGAAAATATAAATGTACAAACATAATAATAACGATAAAAATTGATAACGATAATTTTAATGGAATATACTTACGAAAATCTTCACTCTCATTTACTTTAAACGGTAGAAAATTACAATAACAACACCCCTTTAGCGCGTACAATAATACCCTTAATCACGAACAATACACCCTTAAAACTGAAACTATCCTAATTATTGAATTTTGGAAATTAAAATTTATACAGAGTAATTGAAGGAAAAATAAACAAAATAAAAGGTTGTGTGGAATTTTTGAGTTGTATGAATTCTATACTGCCTTGTGTGTATCTGTAATGTGTAAGTAGTACTCCGTATTATAATAGTCTGAGATTCAAGTAGTAGGTAAATTTTGAGCTGTTAATTCCTTTTCTTCTGTAAAGCTGAAAAGTAAGTTATATTAAACACAAAAGCAGCCGTCCCATTTGCATTTGGAATCTGGATCTGGACAGGAGATTACGCGTTTCGCGTAGACACTCACACGATACGCGTAAGACTTAAATACTACGCGTTTCGCGTAAACCTTCACACGTTTCGCGTAAGAGTAGTCGACAGTTTTACTATTTTTATTTTTTCGTTTGTTCTCTGTTGATCCCGTGTTTACGTATATCGACTTGGAACTTTTCATTTGAACTCTTCTCTTCGATCATCTTGAACTTGCATTCGGGTAAACATTATCTTGATATATATTTGGTTTAAATCCGTCGTTTTATCGTTGTTTTATCAAACTTCAAGCTCGCGTTTACTTTTGTCATTTTTCTCGTGAATTATGCATTTGAATGTCTTCGTTTTGGTAAATGCTGATGAAATATAAATGATATTGCGTCGAAATATATGTATGTTTAAAGCAATATCAGTTTCGAAATCCTTAAGTTAGTGGTCTCATCTTACTCGTGTAGTTCATTGTTAGTACGCTTAATGATATACTTAATTATCATTTTATCATGTTAAATATAGTGTAACAATATCTTAATATGATACATATATATTTAGTAAGACATTGTTATAACGATAATCGTTATATATATCGTTTCGTGTTTCTTAACTTAGTATTCTCATTTTTATGTATATAACTCATCGTTAATATACCTAGTGAGATACTTACTTATCATAATATCATGCTAACTACAAATATATCTCCCTATATGTATCATCATATAGTTTTTACAAGTTTCAACGTGCGTGAATCGCCGGTCAACTTGGGTGGTCAATAGTCTATATGAAACTCATTTCAAATAATCAAGTCTTAACAAGTTTGATTGCTTAACATGTTGGAACATTTAATCATGCAAATATAGTTTTCATTTAATATATAATCATGGAAAAGTGCGGGTCACTACACCAAAGATGATGTCATCCACATACACCTGTACTAACATTATATCATCGCCCTTTTCTTTGATAAACAGAGTCTGATCGATGACTGTAACAGACTAAAACCCGGGCTAGTTGTAAGTGGACTATTTTTGCCCTTAGGGTTTGTGCTTAGTCTTAAGTGCTTTTATTTTTATTATTTTATTAGTGTTTTAATATAATTGTGTTGTGACCAGTTGGTGACAAGGGTCCCAGAACAGGTTTGTTTATTTTATTTGGACCTCGTTTGGGTTACCTAATCTTGTACGAAAGATATCAGATAACTGGTAAATACCCGTGTGTTGCACAGTGTGGGAATTAATCCCAAATATGTGACTAGTGTACTGCCCTCTTCTTCCCATTTCTAGAATTTTCTCAAACACACCCGTACCTTCATCCTTCCCATCTACCAAACCCTAATTCCCCATTGTTGATCTTGAGCTCGAATTGGTCTTGAAATCACGTTCTTTACACTCTACTGATTCTTCTAAGGTATGAATCATGAGTTTTCATGATCAATTTAGTGTTAAAATGGTGTTTTTAAGTGTATTTGTTCAAAAGCTTGATTTTGTGTCAAAATCCATGGATTTGATGTTGTTATGGTCAAAACTTTGTGGATTTATAGTCTATAACATGTAGTATTTGAGTTGTGGTAAGTTTTGGTGTCGAAAACGAGCTCTAGATCGAGTTTTGGTGAATTTAGCTTGATGTCCGTAGGTTATGTTCAGAATCTGCAGATGATGAACACAGTCGGTCGACTGTCGGTCGACAGTCGACCGACTGGCTAGTGAACCGACCGATTGAGTTTGACTTTCGGCCGATTGTGGAAATACCAAATAAGTCGAACGATTGGGAAAGTCAGTCGACCGGTTGTGTCTACAGTCGACCGACTGTCTATGTCAGTCGACCGATTGAGGAGACAGTCGACCGACTGTGTGTCCAGGGCAGAAAGTTTTACCAAAGTGCCTTTTTCTAGCCGTTATGCTGCCCGTTTGTATTTTATTTTGAAAGTGCATAAGTGTTAAGCATGAAAATTTTAGCGGACGCATTTTTTTTTACTAATTTGCTATAATTCGCTGTCAGTGTGTCTAATCTTGATGGGAACACTATTCTAACTTGGTTTTTGCTGTTCTCAGGAGATAAGGATAAGGAGGAAGCTCAGAAATAATAACTGAGCAGTTGCTGGTAATTGGTGAGTGGGTCTATCTACGGATAGAGTTTAAGTAGCATACCATGCTACTGTAGTTGACTCTTTTAGCATGCATAGTGTAGGAATTGCTATGATAGAATAATATCGTTTGCCTGATGTTGTATGTGAATTATGTGTACACTGTGTGAATGGCACCAGTCGGGCTTAGGGAGACTGGGGACTCGAGACCGTGCCTAGGTGAGGTTAGAGTCCGTATGAGGTCAACCGTGCCTAGGGGAGGTTGGGTCCATAGGCTACTAATTATGGAGTATAGTGTGAACGATGCACCCCCTGTATCTGGATAACTATACTGCGAATTGAGTAGCAGGGACTATCGGTAGACTCAGGCCTGATCAGCTGGGAGTCGTGTGCTCGTACAAGCCGCCGATCCTCATATTGTCTTTTGTATGCTAGTTGGTAGTTAGCAGGTATTGTTGATGTATATAGCTTGTGTATGGCTTAAGCTATATCTATTAGATAGATTCCATTCACTTAGCGGTGCGCTAATCCCCCACATATTCTCCCCTTGCAGGTTTAGGTACTGCTAGTCGGGATGGGTGCTGATGCAGAAGATATGTTTGACAACCCTACTCTGATGTGGACTTTTGTTTAAATCATGTTTTGTAATAACGTAACACCGTTGTGTAAACTTAAACTTAATTACCAGATTAATGTATGACGTGACTTATAGTGTGTTTGTTAATAAAGTCTTCCGCTGTGTTATAAAAAAAATGGCCGGTTTTACAAGTTGGTATCAGAACATGGTTTGGCAGCAAATACGTGAGCGTACTTTGTTCCCAAACCCTGAGGCAAGTCAAACATGTCTGTGGGAGTGGGGGCTAAGTGAAAATAGGATATACGTGTGTTAGTTGTGATTGAACTAACTGTTATCCACTAAGCTTTTGTGTAAGCTATTTTGTAGCACAGGTATGGCTGATAGAAACGCAACTGGTCCATCCAACCCCGGAACATTCAGAGCACCAGAAGAGGGTGTTGAGTCTGATGATGATCAGAGTAGTTACATCCTTCAATTAGAAAGTAAGCTAAAAGAGGCTGAGGACAAAATTAATGAGCTTGAATTAGCGAGGCATTCTGGAAATGACGATACACCACCTGGATTCCCAACCGCGCAATCCCAAACGATACCCAATGTGCACCAGAACTAGTTTCAGAATCAAATACCTAACCAATAATATATGTCACCGCAAAACACTTTTACTTACCAAAATCCCATGATGATGAATCCATACCAAATGCAAATGTTCCAACAACATTACATGCAACCACCCAAAAAGTGTACTTATAAGAACTTCTGTGATTGCAAACCCTCCGAGTTTTCTGGAAGTACTGATCCGACTGTAACTCTCAATTGGTTGCGAGAAATTGAAAGAGTATTTGAAGCGTGCCAGTGTGAACCCGAGCTAAAAGTGACATATTCTAGTCGATTATTGAAAGGTAGGGCTATGATTTGGTGGGATTCTTTGATATCCAGTATACCGAAAGAACAAGTGAGTATGATCACATGGGAGCAGTTTCATGGGAAGGTGTGTGAACAATATTGTAGTCCGTTTGATATGAACCGAATCAAGACTGAGTTTCTTGAAATGAAGATGACGCCTCAAATGACGATCGATGAGGTAGTAGAAAAGTATATGGATAAACTGAGGTTTGTACAACAATGGGTGCCAGACGAAGCATCTCGTATACAGCATTTTGTTAATATCATCTTGCCAGAGTACCGAACTTTTGTTAGAACAGCTACATCGTTGTCTCAAGCTGTTGTGATGGCTAAGATGGTGGAAAGTGATGTTCAGGCCGCCAGAAATAGAATGTTTAGAAATGTGCTACAACAAGGTGGGCAAGTATCTGGTCAATCAGGATCTAAATTCAAAAAGTCTAGTGGGTTTCAATCGAAGGGTAAAAGTGGTCGGAGTAGTTCTGGATTTGGATCAGGTAAAGGGAATTGGTGTCACACGTGTCGATCTTCTCACAGTGGTCAGTGTTCTGAGGCTACAAGTAGATGTTTAAAGTGAAATGTCCCGTTCTTATTGATTAAAAACGTTCCATATTAATTGATTTCGTTGCGAGGTTTTGACCTCTATATGAGACGTTTTTCAAATACCGCATTCATTTTTAAAACAAACCATAACCTTTATTTCATAAATAAAGGTTTAAAAAATTTTACGTAGATTATCAAATAATGATAATCTAAAATATCCTGTTTACACACGACCATTACATAATGGTTTACAATACAAATATGTTACATCAAAATCAGTTTCTTGAATGCAGTTTTTACACAATATCGTATAAACATGGACTCCAAATCTTGTCCTTATTTTAGTATGCAACAGCGGAAGCTCTTAATATTCACCTGAGAATAAACATGCTTTAAACGTCAACAAAAATGTTGGTGAGTTATAGGTTTAACCTATATATATCAAATCGTAACAATAGACCACAAGATTTCATATTTCAATACACATCCCATACATAGAGATAAAAATCATTCATATGGTGAACACCTGGTAACCAACATTAACAAGATGCATATATAAGAATATCCCCATCATTCCGGGACACCCTTCGGATATGATATAAATTTCGAAGTACTAAAGCATCCGGTACTTTGGATGGGGTTTGTTAGGCCCAATAGATCTATCTTTAGGATTCGCGTCAATTAGGGTGTCTGTTCCCTAATTCTTAGATTACCAGACTTAATAAAAAGGGGCATATTCGATTTCGATAATTCAACCATAGAATGTAGTTTCACGTACTTGTGTCTATTTTGTAAATCATTTATAAAACCTGCATGTATTCTCATCCCAAAAATATTAGATTTTAAAAGTGGGACTATAACTCACTTTCACAGATTTTTACTTCGTCGGGAAGTAAGACTTGGCCACTGGTTGATTCACGAACCTATAACAATATATACATATATATCAAAGTATGTTCAAAATATATTTACAACACTTTTAATATATTTTGATATTTTAAGTTTATTAAGTCAGCTGTCCTCGTTAGTAACCTACAACTAGTTGTCCACAGTTAGATGTACAGAAATAAATCGATAAATATTATCTTGAATCAATCCACGACCCAGTGTATACGTATCTCAGTATTGATCACAACTCAAACTATATATATTTTGGAATCAACCTCAACCCTGTATAGCTAACTCCAACATTCACATATAGAGTGTCTATGGTTGTTCCGAAATATATATAGATGTGTCGACATGATAGGTCGAAACATTGTATACGTGTCTATGGTATCTCAAGATTACATAATATACAATACAAGTTGATTAAGTTATGGTTGGAATAGATTTGTTACCAATTTTCACGTAGCTAAAATGAGAAAAATTATCCAATCTTGTTTTACCCATAACTTCTTCATTTTAAATCCGTTTTGAGTGAATCAAATTGCTATGGTTTCATATTGAACTCTATTTTATGAATCTAAACAGAAAAAGTATAGGATTATAGTCGGAAAAATAAGTTACAAGTCGTTTTTGTAAAGGTAGTCATTTCAGTCGAAAGAACGACGTCTAGATGACCATTTTAGAAAACATACTTCCACTTTGAGTTTAACCATAATTTTTGGATATAGTTTCATGTTCATAATAAAAATCATTTTCTCAGAATAACAACTTTTAAATCAAAGTTTATCATATTTTTTAATTAACTAACCCAAAACAGCCCGCGGTGTTACTACGACGGCGTAAATCCAGTTTTACGGTGTTTTTCGTGTTTTCAGGTTTTAAATCATTAAGTTAGCATATCATATAGATATAGAACATGTGTTTAGTTGATTTTAAAAGTCAAGTTAGAAGGATTAACTTTTGTTTGCGAACAAGTTTAGAATTAACTAAACTATGTTCTAGTGATTACAAGTTTAAACCTTTTAATAAGATAGCTTTATACGTATGAATCGAATGATGTTATGAACATCATTACTACCTTAATTTCCTTGGATAAACCTACTGGAAAAGAGAAAAATGGATCTAGCTTCAACGGATCCTTGGATGGCTCGAAGTTCTTGAAGCAGAATCATGACACGAAAACAAGTTCAAGTAAGATCATCACTTGAAATAAGATTGTTATAGTTATAGAAATTGAACCAAAGTTTGAATATGATTATTACCTTGTATTAGAATGATAACCTACTGTAAGAAACAAAGATTTCTTGAGGTTGGATGATCACCTTACAAGATTGGAAGTGAGCTAGCAAACTTGAAAGTATTCTTGATTTTATGTAACTAGAACTTGTAGAATATATGAAGAACACTTAGAACTTGAAGATAGAACTTGAGAGAGATCAATTAGATGAAGAAAATTGAAGAATGAAAGTGTTTGTAGGTGTTTTTGGTCGTTGGTGTATGGATTAGATATAAAGGATATGTAATTTTGTTTTCATGTAAATAAGTCATGAATGATTACTCATATTTTTGTAATTTTATGAGATATTTCATGCTAGTTGCCAAATGATGGTTCCCACATGTGTTAGGTGACTCACATGGGCTGCTAAGAGCTGATCATTGGAGTGTATATACCAATAGTACATACATCTAAAAGCTGTGTATTGTACGAGTACGAATACGGGTGCATACGAGTAGAATTGTTGATGAAACTGAACGAGGATGTAATTGTAAGAATTTTTGTTAAGTAGAAGTATTTTGATAAGTGTATTGAAGTCTTTGAAAAGTGTATAAATACATATTAAAACACTACATGTATATACATTTTAACTGAGTCGTTAAGTCATCGTTAGTCGTTACATGTAAGTGTTGTTTTTAAACCTTTAGGTTAACGGTCTTGTTAAATGTTGTTAACCCAATGTTTATAATATCAAATGAGATTTTAAATTATTATATTATCATGATATTATCATGATATTATCATGTATGAATATCTCTTAATATGATATATATACATTAAATGTCTTTACAACGATAATCGTTACATATATGTCTCGTTTAAAAATCATTAAGTTAGTAGTCTTGTTTTTACATATGTAGTTCATTGTTAATATACTTAATGATATGTTTACTTATCATAGTATCATGTTAACTATATATATATCCATATATATGTCATCATATAGTTTTTACAAGTTTTAACGTTCGTGAATCACCGGTCAACTTGGGTGGTCAATTGTCTATATGAAACATATTTCAATTAATCAAGTCTTAACAAGTTTGATTGCTTAACATGTTGGAAACATTTAATCATGTAAATATCAATCTCAATTAATATATATAAACATGGAAAAGTTCGGGTCACTACATAAAGTGTGGTGTGGTTGGGCATGAGTCTTCAGCATGTCCGTATCCGAATAGTGTGTGTTGGAGTTTTCATAAACCAGGGCATCGTGCAGTTAGTTGTCCATCAAAGAGTGGTAGTTCCGGGGCAGGGTTGATAATGCTAAAAACGAACATATATTTCATAGCATTATTCCCCAAGAAAGACAAGATTTTAGTTGGTATTGTTCGATTTACAAGCAATATTCGTTTAAATATTAAAAAGTGAAGACAAAAGGCAGATTCGACAAATTGAAGACAAAAAGGTCCAAAGAGCTAAAAAGTACAAGATACAACTAAAAAGGTTCAAAATATTGATGAGGAACGTCTCAAAATGACAAGAGTACAAGTTACAAGACGCAAAGTACACGATATAAAATAATACGCGAAGACGTCCGAAAATCCGGAACCGGGACCTGAGCCAAGAAGAAACGCCCGACGCAACGGACCAAAAATATCTAGTCTACTATGCACAAGAATATAATATAATATTTATATAATTATATATAATTATATATTATATATATTATTATTATTATAATACGTCGGCAAGAAGAAAACAAAGCAATTTGGCTGGATCCAGGGTGGCCATGCGACTCGCATGGCCAGAGGCACAAATCCATGCGAGTCGCATGGAGTGAAAATGTTGGTCAGGTCCTATATAAAGCCAGTTTTCTGCCGAGTTTTAGACACATAATTTTAATCTCTCTCAATATATACGATATATATATATATAATTTATATTTTAATTTTAATTATAATTCTAATAATAAGGGTATGTTAGCAAATGTTGTAAGGGTGTAAGTCGAAATTCTGTCCGTGTAACGCTACGCTATTTTTAATCATTGTAAGTTATGTTCAACCTTTTTATATTAATGTCTCGTAGCTAAGTTATTATTATGCTTATTTAAAACGAAGTAATCATGATGTTGGGCTAATTACTAAAATTGGGTAATTGGGCTTTGTACCATAATTGGGGTTTGGACAAAAGAACGACACTTGTGGAAATTAGACTATGGGCTATTAATGGGCTTTATATTTGTTTAACTAAATGAAAATTTGTTAATGTTAATATAAAGATTTACAATTGGGCGTCCCTATAAATTACCATATACACTCGATCGGACACGATGGGCGGGGTATTTATATGTACGAATAATCGTTCATTTAACCGGACACGGGAATGGATTAATAGCCACTAGAATAATTAAAACAGGGGTGAAATTACATTCAAGGGTAATTGGTGTAATTGTTAACAAAGTAGTAAAACCTTGGTTTACACGCAGTCGATAACCTGGTGTATTCATTAAACAAAGTATTAAAACCTTGTTACAATTCGAATCCCCAATTAGTTGGAATATTTAACTTCGGGTATAATAATAATTTGACAAGGACACTTGCAATTTATATTTATGACTGATGGACTGTTATGGACAAAAACCAGACGGACATATTAAATAATCCAGGACAAAGGACAATTAACCCATGGGCATAAAACTAAAATTAACACGTCAAACATCATGATTACGGAAGTTTAAATAAGCATAATTCTTTTATTTCATATTTAATTTCCTTTATTTTATATTTAATTGCACTTCTAATTATCGCACTTTTATTTATTTTATTTTATCGCACTTTTAATTATCGTACTTTTTAATTATCGCACTTTTATTATTCGCAATTTCATTATCGTTATTTACTTTACGCTTTAATTTAAGTCTTGTATTTATTTTATATTTTACATTAGGTTTTAACTGCGACTAAAGTTTTAAAATCGACAAACCGGTCATTAAACGGTAAAAACCCCCTTTATAATAATAATATTACTTATATATATGTTTGTATTTTTATAAAAGTAAACTAATATAGCGTTGAGCTTTGTTTAAAGATTTCCCTGTGGAACGAACCGGACTTACTAAAAACTACACTACTGTACGATTAGGTACACTGCCTATAAGTGTTGTAGCAAGGTTTAAGTATATCCATTCTATAAATAAATAAATATCTTGTGTAAAATTGTATCGTATTTAATAGTTTTTCCTAGTAAAATATAAGCTATTTTATATACACCTCGTTCGACATCAAGTATTTTTGGCGCCGCTGCCGGGGAACTATCTTAAAAGCCGGAAGCGCAACGCTAATATAAAAAAAAAAAAAGATTTTTAGTTACTTTTATTAAAAGTCGTTTTTGTAAAAATACGTTTTAAATATTCGAAATTATAAAAAGAAAAACAAAAATATTAGTATTTTTAAGATTTTCTTTTATTTTTACAAAATTATAAAGTATTTTAAGTTTATTTTTAAGTTTTTATTTTGATTATATATATATATTTTATTTAAATTTAAAACAGAAAAAAAAAAATAAAATAAAATATTAAATATTACGTGACCTGTCATTTGAACCAGTCCAATTGAACCAGTTCAGGGTGTCCATGCGACTCGCATGACCCACCCCCTTAAACCATGCGACTCGCATGAGGGGTCTGACAGGGCCACAAACAAACCCTAAAAACGCATTTATTACGGATATTATTTTATTATTATTAATTAAACCCTAATTTGATTTTATTATTATTAATTAAGTTTTTAGTTTAATTAATTTTAACTACTTTTAATTAGTTTTATTATATTTAAAACTTAATACTTTAATATAATTAATATAAAAATAATATTTTTATAAAAATTGTATTTTTTTTATCACTTTTTATTTCTTTTAATATTTTGTCCCTTTTTAATCGTTGTAGCATAATATTTGTATTTTTAGCTCATATTTAATTTTAAACTTAGTTTTTGCTATAGTTATTTTTACTCCTAGATTTTTAGGCTATGCCGTAGAATTCCTTAAGTGCTTTTTCTTTAGACTAAGATTTAGGTGCTTTAGAATTTTGCGACGCCTTTTTAAGTTTTAAGTTATTTCCATTTGGGATTTAGTTTTTCCTTGTAAGCTTTAATATTTTTAGACCTTTTACTATGTACCAATTATCATTCCAATTAGTAATATCAATTTGCGATTATAATTTTAAGTTAGTTGTAGTAATAAGGTTAGGTTAGTAAAGTATTTTTAAGTTTTTATAAGTTTCTTTTATTTTTCCGTCACCTTTTATTTTTCAACCATTTTTTCTTTTTCGACCTTTTTCGACGAACTCTTTTTCTCTCTTATTTCTCGCCATTCTAGTTTTTAGGACTTAGAATTTTTTCTACTTCTTATCTAAATTTCTTAAAATTACGAAAATTTATTTTAAGTGGTTAAATTAATAGACATCAAAATTTTCTGGTTCGTAGTAATAGTTGGATTTGTACGTGGACCGGGTTATTGGAGCCAAACAGTCCTCAATTATATTGAGACCAAACGAATCCTGCCCCTCTGCTGCATCTTTTGGCTATTCGAAACGTGGGCAAAATCAGAAAAGTCTATTGATTGGATAACTTATTATAATTTTTTTTCCCTTTTAAAACTAATAGGATATTCAGTGAATGCACCGAGCAAGACGTTCATTGTAGCGACCCGACCAAATCATGTTTGACGGCGCCGTCTACTTAGGTCCCGTTACGTGGTCATAAGTCTTTAAGACAAAGTTTGACCAAAATATGTCGCCTTCATTTCAAAATAAAGATTGTTCCCAAAGTTTACAAGAATTGTTCAACCAATAGTTAAGTTACAACGTTATAATACGAGTGAAATCTAGGCGACACAGTTTAAAGTAAAGTCAAAAGACGCTCCATGAAATGCACGTATACTCGACATCCAAAGCAAGTATCAAATAATGAGCGGAAGCATGTATCATGTATCGTTCAAGGACCTGAGAAAAACATAGAAATCTGTCAACGAAAACGTTGGTGAAATCATAGGTTTAAGTAAGTAAGTACAAGTGAACCACAAGATTTGCATCAATGAAATAATAGTAATACATTCCAAAAGTTTGTTTCACGAGCACCCAATTATCAAAGCTTAACATTCCTTCCATTGTATACCCCATCACTTAGTGCTAGAACAAACACTGATTCTCGAAAATATATTTCATCCGTAGACGGTAGCGAACCGTCAAGGATGAGGGTTGTCAACCCATATGGCCATATAACATAAGTTCTCGGTTACACCCGGCAAGTGTAACTAATGATAATCGAATTGAGGATTTTGTTCTAAACTCGTATGTAGAATGTTTGTTTTCCCGTTCTTGTGTTCACTTAGTTCAAAAGAATCGTTTATGTTTTCTCATCCCAAATGTAAGTTCAAAAAGAGTAAAAGTGGGACTATGATCTCACCTTGAGTGCACGAGTAGTAAAGTACTTCAACAAGTAAACGTGTGCAAAGAACAATGCTAGTCTTGACCTAAACAATAGGTTGTATCAATAACGGTAAACACGATAGGTCAAAGATGTTCAATTAGTCCTATGGCTCGTTACGACTCGATTATTTAGCATGTGAAACCAAATTGCCAAGTTTCATGCAAGATACAAGTATATAAATAAGTTAGGAAGGTTGCATAATCATTTGGTTAAGTTTGACAAAAAGTCAAACTTTGGTCGGTCAAAGTCAACGAAAGTCAACACGTTCGGGTCGGGTTCCGAACTATTTTTCTGAGGTTTTTAATCATATATGAACATGTTAGAACAAGTTTCATGTGAATCGGAGGTCCGTAGTATGCCAAACATTTTTCGTAATTTGGACATGGTGGTCAGAGCCTGACCAAGGCTTATGTCGCGCCGCGACATGGTCTGGCCGCGCCGCGGCATTAGCCGTGCGCTGGCACCTGGTCAGTCTCAATTGTTCAAGTCCCAAATCAAAACTCTTTCAAGCATAAATTACAAACCGCTAACATTTAGAACTCGCACCTTATATCGTTGGAAAGGTAATTTGACAAAGAACACAACTAAACACAATTCATCAACCAAACTTCCACTTACAACAACCAAAAACCGTAATTAAACGTTCATAATCAAAGTTCAAGTTCCAAAAACGCATTTTATGATTCGGGCAACCAATTTACATGAATGATATGCCGTTTCGAAGGTAATCAAGCATACAATCCAACTAAACACTTACCAATAATAATCCATGGTATTCAATGCATCAAAAGTCCATTTCAAGTTCATCAAACCCTAACCCAAATTCACCAAAATCAATAATCAAGTTCATGAAGTTTTTCTAAGGCAACCTACACATCAAATTGAAGCTAGTGATGCTAGTAACACAATTAAAACATCAACTTTTAACATCTAACAACATATGATCATCCAAAATTCAAGAATAACACACCAAAATTCAAGTTCATGCTAGTTACACTAAAACAACGAGATCGAGCATATAAATCATATATTCATGTTAGACTTGAGCCATAGACACTAATTAACACTTTTATAAGTTAAAAACATCAAGAACACAAAATCTAGTGATTTTAGAAAGTTACCCAAATGAGATGAAGTTGGTACCAAAACGAAGAGGATGAAGAGAGGATCACGAATATGTAATTTATTTTGTTGTAAGCCTCCTAGATCGAATTTAGATGATGATTGAATGAATATGGTTTTGGGTGTGTGTGTTCTTGCTAGAGAGAAAGAGAGAGAGATGAAGATGAAATGAATGGGTGAAAGGGGTTTGACCCTTTGACCTAGTCAAGGGTTTGATCCCTTGTCAAGTTTAGTCCCTCAACTTTCGTTCGGGTGCGGGAATTACCTAAACGAGATAATTTAAAACGCGTATCAACGGGAGATGTTATAAACATATAACGGACTTTATATTAGTATAACGGAAAAGTAAATGGAAAAAGGCGGGATGTTACATTACCTACTCCTTAAAAGAAATTTCGTCCCGAAATTTAAGTAGGCGTAGTAGTCGTTGTTTCTTCCTCGAGATCTTGCGTTTCCGAATTCACGAATAGATGAGGATACTTCCTTTGCATTTGATCTTGTCTTTCCCAAGTAAACTCGGGTCCCCTTTTGGCGTTCCAACGGACTTTAACAATCGGGATTCGGCTTTGTTTCAATGTCTTGACGGAGGTATCCACAATTTCAACCGGTTCTTCCACAAAATGAAGCTTGTCATCAATAGTAAGTTCCTCAAGAGGGATGACGATATCGGGTTCGGCAAGACACTTTTTCAAGTTAGATACATGGAAGGTAGGATGAACGGAGTTCAATTGAGGCGGAAGATCCAAACGATAAGCAACGGTTCCAATACGCTCCAAGATTTCGAAAGGACCAATATACCGCGGATTTAACTTCCCGCGTTTCCCAAAACGGATTACACCCTTCCAAGGTGCGACTTTTAACATTACTCGGTCACCGACTTGAAATTCAAGATCGTTGCGTCGTTTATCGGTATAGCTCTTTTGACGACTTCGGGCCGTCCTAAGCCTATCTCGGATTTGAACGATTTTCTCGGTGGTTTCGTGAATGAGTTCGGGTCCGGTGATTTGCACGTCGCCTACCTCGGCCCAACAAAGAGGTGAACGACATTTGCGGCCATATAGCGCTTCAAAAGGTGCGGCTTTAATACTCGCGTGATAACTATTGTTGTAAGAGAACTCGGCGAGAGGTAAGTGCTTGTCCCAAGCTTTTCCGAAATCAACCACGCAAGCTCGTAACATGTCCTCTAAGGTTTGAATTGTACGTTCGCTTTGTCCATCGGTTTGAGGATGATATGCGGTGCTCATGTCTAAACGCGTTCCCAACGCTTCTTGCAATGTACGCCAAAATCTAGAAACGAAACGGCCATCTCGGTCGGAGATAATCGATAAAGGTACACCGTGTCGGGCTACGATCTCCTTAATGTAAAGTTGTGCAAGTTTCTCCATTTTGTCCGTTTCTTTCATGGCAAGGAAGTGTGCGGATTTGGTGAGACGGTCAACAATAACCCAAATGGTATCATAACCGCCCGTCGTTTTTGGTAGTTTGGTGATAAAATCCATCGTTATCCCTTCCCACTTCCATTGCGGGATCTCGGGTTGTCGAAGTAGTCCGGACGGTCTTTGGTGTTCGGCTTTGACTTTGGAACATGTCAAACACTTGGAAACATAAGTAGCTACTTCCCTTTTGATATTCGGCCACCAATATAGCTGTTTAAGGTCGTGGTACATCTTATTGGCACCGGGGTGAATCGAGTATCGTGACTTATGGGCTTCATCTAAAATAAGGCTTCGTAGGTCCCCATAACTAGGCACCCAAATTCTTCCGGCGAAATATCGGAGTCCGGTTTCTTTAACTTCGAATCGAGAGGTGAGGACGTTCAAGTGTTCGAGAGAGATGTTTTCATCCTTAAGAGCCTCATCTTGGGCTACCCGAATTTGGCTATTAAGGTTGGTGTGAATGGTGATGTTTAAAGCTCGAACACGGAGAGGCACCACTCTTTCTTTTCGACTTAAGGCATCGGCTACTACATTTGCCTTCCCGGGATGGTAACGAAGCTCGCAATCGTAATCGTTCAAAGTTTCAATCCACCGTCGTTGTCTCATGTTTAGTTGCTTTTGATCGAAAATGTGTTGGAGACTTTTGTGGTCGGTAAAGATAGTACTCTTGGTTCCATAAAGATAGTGTCTCCACATTTTAAGTGCAAAGACAACGGCTCCGAGTTCGAGATCATGTGTCGTATAGTTTCGTTCATGAATTTTGAGTTGTCGAGAAGCATAAGCAATGACTTTCGTTCGTTGCATCAATACACACCCAAAACCATGTTTTGAGGCATCGCAATATACAACAAAGTCATCATTGCCTTCGGGAAGTGACAAGATAGGAGCGGTGGTTAGCTTCGTTTTCAAGATTTGGAATGCGGATTCATGTTCGGTCGCCCAAATGAATTTCTTTCCCTTGTGAGTCAAGGCGGTTAGAGGACGTGCAACCAAAGAGAAATTTTCGATGAATCTACGATAGTACCCGGCGAGACCCAAAAATTGACGAATGTGAGTAGGAGTAGTAGGAGTCTCCCATTTGCTAATGGCTTCGATTTTCGATGGATCGACTTTAATACCTTGGTCACTTACAACATGACCAAGAAATTGAACTTCCTTTAACCAAAATTCACACTTGGAGAATTTGGCATAGAGTTGTTCTTGTCTTAAAAGTTCAAGCACAAGTCGGAGATGTTGTTCGTGCTCTTCTTCATTTTTAGAATAGATCAATATGTCATCGATGAACACAATAACGAATTTATCGAGATACGGTTTGCACACGCGGTTCATAAGATCCATGAACACCGCCGGTGCGTTAGTGAGACCAAATGGCATGACAAGGAATTCATAACTACCATAACGAGTTCGGAAAGCGGTTTTGGAGACATCTTCCCCCTTAACCCTCAATTGATGATAACCCGAGCGGAGATCGATTTTCGAATATACACAAGACCCTTGTAGTTGATCAAAGAGGTCATCGATGCGAGGAAGAGGATATCGGTTCTTAACCGTCAATTTATTTAGTTCGCGATAATCAATGCACATTCGTAGGGATCCGTCTTTCTTTTTAACAAACAAAATCGGAGCGCCCCAAGGTGAATGGCTAGGTTGGATAAAACCACGATCAAGTAGTTCTTGGATTTGACTTTGCAATTCTTGCATTTCGGATGGAGCGAGTCTATATGGTGCACGTGCTACGGGTGCGGCTCCCGGAATAAGATCGATTTGGAATTCAACCGGTCGATGAGGCGGAAGACCCGGCAGTTCATCGGGAAATACATCGGAATAGTCACTAACAATTGGCACATCATCGATGTGCTTCTCATCGGACTCGACTTTCTTAACGTGGGCAAGGATCGCAAAACAACCCTTACGGAGTAGTTTTCTAACTTTAAGGCACGAAACGAGGTTGAGTCTGGTGCAACTCTTATCGCCATAAACAATCAAAGGTTCACCATTCTCGATAGGAATTCGGATTGCGTTAAGATCACAAAGAATGTGAGATTTCGTTTTGACTAACCAATTCATACCGATTATTACATCAAAGCTTCCTAGTTCCATGGGTATCAAGTCAATTTCAAATTCCTTACCCAAAATGTTTAACGTACACCCCCGGTAATATGTGTCGGCACTTAATAGTTTTCCGTTAGCTACTTCAATGGTATAAGTGGTATCTAATGGAAGAGGTGGAGTGCTAAAAGAATGAGTCAAAGTCTTGGATACAAAGCATTTATCGGCACCCGAATCGAATAAGCAAGAGACATAAGAATTGTTGAGAAGAAACGTACCCGTGACTAGTTCAGTGTCATCCCGGGCTTCCTCGGTGTTGATGTTGAAGGCTCGGCCGCGCGTATTGGTGTTATCTTTCCTTTTCGGGCATGCATTTCTATAATGACCCGTTTGGCCACATTCGTAACAAGTGCCCGTCTTTGGTGCATTGGGCCACTTTCGAGCGACGGGAGTGGCACTTTTACAATCGTTGGCCTTATGACCAACTCCTTGGCACCGGTGGCAAATTATCTTACTACATTCGCCAAAGTGATGTTTGTTGCATTTGTTGCAAAGAGGTAGGTTCCCGGCATAACCTTTCTTGCCGTCGGAGGTGTAAGGCTTCTTAGCAAAGTTGTTGTTGCTTGATTGGGAGGGTTCCCACTTTCTTTTGTTGCCGCTCGATTTATCCTCGGCCTTAGGTGCCGGAACTACGATTTCGTCAACCGTTTCGATTAATTGGCGAGCCATGTTCATAGCGGCTTGATGAGTAGTGGGTTTGGATGACATCACCCCTTGTTTGATGCTTTTTGGAAGACCGAGCATGTAGAGCTCAATCCTTTGAGATTCGGGGTTAACAAGATTAGGACACATCAAGGATAGTTCGGCGAAGCGTTGATTATAAGCTTTAAGATCGTTTCCGACCGCTTTCAAAGCTCTTAGTTCTTCCTCAAGCTTTCGGGTTTCTTCGCGCGGAAAATATTCAACAATCATCTTTTCCTTTAGATCGGCCCAGGAGAGGGCATGAGCTTCATCGGTACCCACCGATTGAACATAGGTGTTCCACCATGTTAGAGCAATTCCGGAGAAAGTGTGAGTGGAGTATTTGACCTTGTCTTGGTCCCGACAACCGCTTATGCTAAAGACGACTTCCGTTTGCTCAAACCATCGGGTGAGCACGACCGGTCCCCCGGTTCCATCAAAAGTGTGAGGTTTGCACCCCATGAAAGCTTTATAGGAGCATCCCTCGTTTGAGTTTCCGGCTCCATTGTTGTTGTTGTTGTTGTTGTTGTTGTTGTTGTTGTGGTTGTTATTATTATTGTTGTTGGATGAGTGACCGGCCATGGCCGCATCTACGGCGGTAGCTATCATCCGTTCGAGAGCTTGTTCGGGAGTTTCATTTCGGCGTACACGACGAGGAGCCATTGTTCCTTCAAGACACAAGAATATCATTGATTAGTATTCTCAATAATACTAACCGTGATATAGAATAAAGATAAAGAGAAGTTTTTTTTTTTTTTTTTTTTTTTTCGACTCGCCTTAAATTCTTTATGTCATAATGTCGGAACGTTCATACGAGTCACCGTAATATAATCCCGGAAATTATATTACCCTGATTCATATGTGCATTCGACATCATTTCATATAGTCAAGGTGGCGTGTCAATCAAATTAAACAACGTGAGATTAAGATGAACTAAGAGTAGATATGAGTAGAAACGTTCGAGTATAAATGCACAAGTAGTCAAGTAATTCCTACTTCAAGTCTATATGCCGGTTGTAGTCTAGACTCACCAATGTACCCTATGACTCGGGGTTGACACTAATGAACTCTAAATCCCTACAACCAACGCTCTGATACCATCTGTAGCGACCCGACCAAATCATGTTTGACGGCGCCGTCTACTTAGGTCCCGTTACGTGGTCATAAGTCTTTAAGACAAAGTTTGACCAAAATATGTCGCCTTCATTTCAAAATAAAGATTGTTCCCAAAGTTTACAAGAATTGTTCAACCAATAGTTAAGTTACAACGTTATAATACGAGTGAAATCTAGGCGACACAGTTTAAAGTAAAGTCAAAAGACGCTCCATGAAATGCACGTATACTCGACATCCAAAGCAAGTATCAAATAATGAGCGGAAGCATGTATCATGTATCGTTCAAGGACCTGAGAAAAACATAGAAATCTGTCAACGAAAACGTTGGTGAAATCATAGGTTTAAGTAAGTAAGTACAAGTGAACCACAAGATTTGCATCAATGAAATAATAGTAATACATTCCAAAAGTTTGTTTCACGAGCACCCAATTATCAAAGCTTAACATTCCTTCCATTGTATACCCCATCACTTAGTGCTAGAACAAACACTGATTCTCGAAAATATATTTCATCCGTAGACGGTAGCGAACCGTCAAGGATGAGGGTTGTCAACCCATATGGCCATATAACATAAGTTCTCGCTTACACTCGGCAAGTGTAACTAATGATAATCGAATTGAGGATTTTGTTCTAAACTCGTATGTAGAATGTTTGTTTTCCCGTTCTTGTGTTCACTTAGTTCAAAAGAATCGTTTATGTTTTCTCATCCCAAATGTAAGTTCAAAAAGAGTAAAAGTGGGACTATGATCTCACCTTGAGTGCACGAGTAGTAAAGTACTTCAACAAGTAAACGTGTGCAAAGAACAATGCTAGTCTTGACCTAAACAATAGGTTGTATCAATAACGGTAAACACGATAGGTCAAAGATGTTCAATTAGTCCTATGGCTCGTTACGACTCGATTATTTAGCATGTGAAACCAAATTGCCAAGTTTCATGCAAGATACAAGTATATAAATAAGTTAGGAAGGTTGCATAATCATTTGGTTAAGTTTGACAAAAAGTCAAACTTTGGTCGGTCAAAGTCAACGAAAGTCAACACGTTCGGGTCGGGTTCCGAACTATTTTTCTGAGGTTTTTAATCATATATGAACATGTTAGAACAAGTTTCATGTGAATCGGAGGTCCGTAGTATGCCAAACATTTTTCGTAATTTGGACATGGTGGTCAGAGCCTGACCAAGGCTTATGTCGCGCCGCGACATGGTCTGGCCGCGCCGCGGCATTAGCCGTGCGCTGGTACCTGGTCAGTCTCAATTGTTCAAGTCCCAAATCAAAACTCTTTCAAGCATAAATTACAAACCGCTAACATTTAGAACTCGCACCTTATATCGTTGGAAAGGTAATTTGACAAAGAACACAACTAAACACAATTCATCAACCAAACTTCCACTTACAACAACCAAAAACCGTAATTAAACGTTCATAATCAAAGTTCAAGTTCCAAAAACGCATTTTATGATTCGGGCAACCAATTTACATGAATGATATGCCGTTTCGAAGGTAATCAAGCATACAATCCAACTAAACACTTACCAATAATAATCCATGGTATTCAATGCATCAAAAGTCCATTTCAAGTTCATCAAACCCTAACCCAAATTCACCAAAATCAATAATCAAGTTCATGAAGTTTTTCTAAGGCAACCTACACATCAAATTGAAGCTAGTGATGCTAGTAACACAATTAAAACATCAACTTTTAACATCTAACAACATATGATCATCCAAAATTCAAGAATAACACACCAAAATTCAAGTTCATGCTAGTTACACTAAAACAACGAGATCGAGCATATAAATCATATATTCATGTTAGACTTGAGCCATAGACACTAATTAACACTTTTATAAGTTAAAAACATCAAGAACACAAAATCTAGTGATTTTAGAAAGTTACCCAAATGAGATGAAGTTGGTACCAAAACGAAGAGGATGAAGAGAGGATCACGAATATGTAATTTATTTTGTTGTAAGCCTCCTAGATCGAATTTAGATGATGATTGAATGAATATGGTTTTGGGTGTGTGTGTTCTTGCTAGAGAGAAAGAGAGAGAGATGAAGATGAAATGAATGGGTGAAAGGGGTTTGACCCTTTGACCTAGTCAAGGGTTTGATCCCTTGTCAAGTTTAGTCCCTCAACTTTCGTTCGGGTGCGGGAATTACCTAAACGAGATAATTTAAAATGCGTATCAACGGGAGATGTTATAAACATATAACGGACTTTATATTAGTATAACGGAAAAGTAAATGGAAAAAGGCGGGATGTTACATTCATCACCTTTTGTACGTTCACCACCTGTAACTAGATCAAGACATCGTTTAACAAATATAACCGCCGTTGATTTTTCTTTAGAATCGTCATCAAGTCAACCAAGTACTTCAGTTCAAATTTCCAATAATCCATTTTTTGAACCCGACCTCACAATTGAGAATCCAGAGAATATTCAGGAACGGTTCGTAGATCCTGAACCATTAAACTTTCCTCCGGAACCACCAATCATTCAAACAGAGATTGTTGAGGAACGAACTATTAAAACAGAATCATCTATTGATACCGAGTCAACAAATTCAATTATGGAGAATCTGGAACCTTTAAGTATGGAAGACCGAATGAGAGCTAAACGCACTGGCCAAGGTCACGCAATTACTCATCCAGACATTAATGCGCCAGATTATGAAATCAAAGGACAAATTCTACACATGGTGACTAATCAATGCCAATTTAGTGGTGCGCCGAAGGAAGATCCAAATGAACATCTACGTACCTTTAATAGGATCTGCACACTATTTAAAATCCGAGAAGTGGAGGATGAACAGATATATCTCATGTTATTTCCCTGGACTTTAAAGGGAGAAGCCAAAGATTGGTTGGAATCGTTACCTGAAGGGGCGATTGATACATGGGACGTTTTAATTGACAAATTTCTTAAACAATTCTTTCCTGCATCTAAAGCCGTAAGACTTCAAGCAGAAATTGTTACGTTCACACAGAAGCCAAATGAAACTCTATATGAGGCGTGGACAAGATATGGAAAGTTATTAAGAGGATGTCCGCAACATGGTTTAGACACCTGTCAAATAGTACAAATATTCTACCGAGGATGCGACATCACTACAAGAAAAGACATAGATATAGCAGCTGGTGGTTCTATTATGAAGAAAACCGAAACTGATGCTTACAAAATTATTGATAACACTGCTTCCCACTCACATGAGTGGCACCAAGAAAAAGACATCATTAGATCATCTAAAGCAGCTAGAGCCGATTCTAGCCATGACTTAGATTCCATTTCGGCAAAGATAGATGCTTTCGAGAGACGAATGGAAAAGATGACTAAAGATATTCATGCTATACGAATTAGTTGTGAGCAGTGTGGAGGACCACATTTGACAAAAGATTGTCTCAGTATTGAATTAACAATGGAACAAAGAGAGAATATTTCATACATAATGTAGTGACCCGAACTTTTCCATGTTTATATATATTAATTGAGATTGATATTTACATGATTAAATGTTTCCAACATGTTAAGCAATCAAACTTGTTAAGACTTGATTAATTGAAATAGGTTTCATATAGACAATTGACCACCCAAGTTGACCGGTGATTCACGAACGTTAAAACTTGTAAAAAAACTATATGATGACATATATATGGTTATATATATAGTTAACATGATATTATGATAAGTAAACATATCATTAATTATATTAACAATGAACTACATATGTAAAAACAAGACTACTAACTTAATGATTTTGAAACGAGACATATATGTAACGTTTATCGTTGTAACGACATTTAATGTATATATATCATATTAAGAGATATTCGTACATCATAATATCATGATAATATAATAATTTAAAATCTCTTTTGATATTATAAACATTGGGTTAACAACATTTAACAAGATCGTTAACCTAAAGGTTTCAAAACAACACTTACATGTAACGACTAACGATGACTTAACGACTCAGTTAAAATGTATATACATGTAGTGTTTTAATATGTATTTATACACTTTTGAAAGACTTCAATACACTTATCAAAATACTTCTACTTAACAAAAATGCTTACAATTACATTCTCGTTCAGTTTCATCAACAATTCTACTCGTATGCACCCGTATTCGTACTCGTACAATACACAGCTTTTAGATGTATGTACTATTGGTATATACACTCCAATGATCAGATCTTAGCAGCCCATGTGAGTCACCTAACACATGTGGGAACCATCATTTGGCAACTAGCATGAAATATCTCATAAGATTACAAAAATATGAGTAATCATTCATGACTTATTTACATGAAAACAAAATTACATATCCTTTATATCTAATCCATACACCAACGACCAAAAACACCTACAAACACTTTCATTCTTCAATTTTCTTCATCTAATTGAACTCTCTCAAGTTCTATCTTCAAGTTCTAAGTGTTCTTCATAAATTCCAAAAGTTCTAGTTTCATAAAATCAAGAATACTTTCAAGTTTGCTAGCTCACTTTCAATCTTGTAAGGTGATCATCCAACCTCAAGAAATCTTTGTTTCTTACAGTAGGTTATCATTCTAATACAAGGTAATAATCATATTCAAACTTTGGTTCAATTTCTATAACTATAACAATCTTATTTCAAGTGATGATCTTACTTGAACTTGTTTTCGTGTCATGATTTTGCTTCAAGAACTTTGAGCCATCCAAGGATCCATTGAAGCTAGATCCATTTTTCTCTTTTCCAGTAGGTTCATCCAAGGAACTTAAGGTAGTAATGATGTTCATAACATCATTCGATTCATACATATAAAGCTATCTTATTCGAAGGTTTAAACTTGTAATCACTAGAACATAGTTTAGTTAATTCTAAACTTGTTCGCAAACAAAAGTTAATCCTTCTAACTTGACTTTTAAAATCAACTAAACACATGTTCTATATCTATATGATATGCTAACTTAATGATTTAAAACCTGGAAACACGAAAAACACCGTAAAACCGGATTTACGCCGTCGTAGTAACACCGCGGGCTGTTTTGGGTTAGTTAATTAAAAACTATGATAAACTTTGATTTAAAAGTTGTTATTCTGAGAAAATGATTTTTATTATGAACATGAAACTATATCCAAAAATTATGGTTAAACTCAAAGTGGAAGTATGTTTTCTAAAATGGTCATCTAGACGTCGTTCTTTCGACTGAAATGACTACCTTTACAAAAACGACTTGTAACTTATTTTTCCGACTAGAAACCTATACTTTTTTTGTTTAGATTCATAAAATAGAGTTCAATATGAAACCATAGCAATTTGATTCACTCAAAACGGATTTAAAATGAAGAAGTTATGGGTAAAACAAGATTGGATAATTTTTCTCATTTTAGCTACGTGAAAATTGGTAACAAATCTATTCCAACCATAACTTAATCAACTTGTATTATATATTATGTAATCTTGAGATACCATAGACACGTATACAATGTTTCGACCTATCATGTCGACACATCTATATATATTTCGGAACAACCATAGACACTCTATATGTGAATGTTGGAGTTAGCTATACAGGGTTGAGGTTGATTCCAAAATATATATAGTTTGAGTTGTGATCAATACTGAGATACGTATACACTGGGTCGTGGATTGATTCAAGATAATATTTATCGATTTATTTATGTACATCTAACTGTGGACAACTAGTTGTAGGTTACTAACGAGGACAGCTGACTTAATAAACTTAAAACATCAAAATATATTAAAAGTGTTGTAAATATATTTTGAACATACTTTGATATATATGTATATATTGTTATAGGTTCGTGAATCAACCAGTGGCCAAGTCTTACTTCCCGACGAAGTAAAAATCTGTGAAAGTGAGTTATAGTCCCACTTTTAAAATCTAATATTTTTGGGATGAGAATACATGCAGGTTTTATAAATGATTTACAAAATAGACACAAGTACGTGAAACTACATTCTATGGTTGAATTATCGAAATCGAATATGCCCCTTTTTATTAAGTCTGGTAATCTAAGAATTAAGGAACAGACACCCTAATTGACGCGAATCCTAAAGATAGATCTATTGGGCCTAACAAACCCCATCCAAAGTACCGGATGCTTTAGTACTTCGAAATTTATATCATATCCGAAGGGTGTCCCGGAATGATGGGGATATTCTTATATATGCATCTTGTTATTGTCGGTTACCAGGTGTTCACCATATGAATGATTTTTATCTCTATGTATGGGATGTGTATTGAAATATGAAATCTTGTGGTCTATTGTTACGATTTGATATATATAGGTTAAACCTATAACTCACCAACATTTTTGTTGACGTTTTAAGCATGTTTATTCTCAGGTGATTATTAAGAGCTTCCGCTGTCGCATACTTAAATAAGGACAAGATTTGGAGTCCATGCTTGTATGATATTGTGTAAAAACTGCATTCAAGAAACTTATTTTGTTGTAACATATTTGTATTGTAAACCATTATGTAATGGTCGTGTGTAAACAGGATATTTTAGATTATCATTATTTGATAATCTACGTAAAGCTTTTTAAACCTTTATTGATGAAATAAAGGTTATGGTTTGTTTAAAAATGAATGCAGTCTTTGAAAAACGTCTCATATAGAGGTCAAAACCTCGCAACGAAATCAATTAATATGGAACGTTTTTAATCAATAAGAACGGGACATTTCAGTTGGTATCCGAGCGTTGGTCTTAGAGAACTAGAATTTTGCATTAGTGTGTCTTATCGTGTTTGTTAGGATGCATTAGTGAGTCTGGACTTCGACCGTGTTTACTTGAAAAATGATTGCTTAACAAATTTTGTTGGAAACTATATATTTTTAACATGTGAATATTATGTGATATATTAATCTCTTAACGCGTTTGATATTATGTGATAGATGTCTACCTCTAGAACAAGTCCCATTGACTCACCTAATAATAATGAAGAGTCAAATGTAAATTGGAATGATTCGTGGACTAATTCACAAGTTCCCGAAGAGGAACCGGAAGAAGAGTCGGAACCAGAAGAAGAATCGGAACCAGAAGAAGAATCGGAACCGGATGAAGAAATAGAACCGGTGGGGGAAATAATAAAACGGTTAAGTAAAAGAAAATCCTCAACCAACCGACCAAGGCTAATTATGGTAAATGGTGTTTCCGCCAAGGAAGCAAAATATTGGGAGGATTATCAATTCTCTGATGAATCGGATTCCGACGAGAATTTCGATGATGTTATAGAAATTACCCCAACTGAATTTAAAAAGGCAAAAAAAAATAATAAGGGAAAGGGCATAAAAATAGAGAAATCTAATTCCAACCCCGATGAACTTTATATGTATCGTCAACCCCCGAAGTCCTTAAGTTGTAACAATGACCCGGGAACCTCTAAACCACCAGGTTTTTCTAAACCAATGTGGAAAATAACGGCTCGTATTAGGGGAACATCATATATCCCTAGAAACTTGGCAAAACGAACCAAAACCGAAGAAGAAGAAACGAGCGAGTCGGAATAAGATAGTTGTATTCGTGTGGTGTAATATATGGAATATAGTGTTCTTATGCTTTATGATATATGTAAAAATTGCTTGTATTAATAAGTATTTTTTTTTATGAATCTAACTCTTGTCTATTTTACAGTTTAAAAACACAAAATGGATAGACAACCCAATATTTTAAGAGACCTACCCGGAGACATGATTGATGAAATCTTGTCTAGAGTCGGCCAGAATTCTTCGGCACAACTATTTAAGGCGAGATCAGTTTGTAAGACATTCGAAGAACGTTCCAAGAATGTCTTGGTTTATAAGAGACTTTCGTTTGAAAGATGGGGGATATCACATTGGGAAACCCATAAGTTACGATGTGTTTACTTTGACGCATATATTGCGGGGAACCCAAATGCTATTTTACGCAACGGGTTAAGAAATTATATTGACTCAATATATCCGAATATTGGACTTCGTGATTTAGAAAAAGCGGCTAACATGCAACATAAAGAAGCATGTTATGCTTACGGATTAGTAATGTTCGCTTCTCACCAAAGTGAGAACAAGAACATCGGGCTACAACTATTAAACAAAACGTTTCCATAAGTGACGGAGTCGGTAATTGGGGTAAGAAATGAGGTTTTTAGATTATTACGGGACTGTTGGACATTACGTAACCCTCGTCCCTTTGATGACGTTACAACACGCTGTCTTATCAACGGCCATAACGGTTATGTTGCACAAGACCAAGGATGGGAAGTAGTCCTAGTAAAACCAGAATGCATGACTTGTTTCTGGACGTATGAATTACGTGTCTTTATTGCCTTTGCCGAACGACTTGTGTACTAGCTAGAATTGTCTTCACAACTATCTTGTATCAAAGTTATTGTGTGCTATATTTCATGCTTTATGTAAAATAAGCGGTATTGTAAGTTTGTAAAATATTGTATAAAAGTTTGAACGCGAAATATTATTACAATCAGTTTTTCATATAGAATTGTAGTAGTTGAATTGTATATTAGCTACTAAGTATGAACTTAACGGGTAGGTACTACCCGAATTTAAACTTATAAAACGCTAATATGAAGAAAAAGCTTTTATAAATGAGTTCATATTATGCTACGAAATACTATTAACTACTCTTAATATTCTGTATGATTAACTTGTTCCATTTAACTATTTTGAAGGAAATGGCACCGACTACTCGACACACCGTGAATATGAATGAAGAGGAATTCCGTACTTTTCTAGCTTCAAACATAGCCGCAGTACAGGCTGCGCTACATACCAACAATAACCTTGGATCTAGCAGTACAGGAAATCGTGTAGGATGCACCTACAAAGAATTCACTGCCTGCAAACCTTTGGAATTTGATGGAACCGAAGGACCGATCGGATTGAAACGGTGGACCGAGAAGGTTGAATCGGTGTTTGCCATAAGTAAGTGTACTGAAGAGGACAAAGTGAAGTACGCTACGCATACCTTCACAGGTTCTGCGTTAACATGGTGGAATACATATCTAGAGCAAGTGGGACAAGATGATGCGTACGCACTACCGTGGTCAGCATTCAAGCACTTGATGAACGAGAAGTACCGTCCCAGAACCGAGGTCAATAAGCTCAAGACAGAACTTAGAGGGTTACGAACCCAAGGATTTGATATTACCACGTACGAAAGACGATTCACAGAATTGTGCCTATTGTGTCCGGGAGCATTCGAAGATGAGGAAGAGAAGATCGACGCGTTTGTGAAAGGATTACCGGAAAGAATCCAAGAAGATATAAGTTCACACGAGCCCGCCTCCATACAACAGGCATGTAGAATGGCTCACAAACTAGTGAACCAGATTGAAGAAAGAATTAAAGAACAGACTGCTGAAGAGGCCAATGTGAAGCAAGTCAAAAGAAAGTGGGAGGAAAACGGTGATAAGAATCACCAATACAACAACAACAGCAATTACAACAATAATCGCAACAATTATCCCAACAATCGCAACATCAATCGCAACTACAACAAACGGCCCAACAACAACAACAACAACAACAACAACAACAGCAACTACAACAATCATCCCAACAACAATAATAACCGCAACAACAACAACAATCAGAAGCAACTATGCCAAAGATGTGAAAAGAATCACTCGGGGTTCTGCACCAAATTTTGCAACAAGTGTAAAAGAAATGGTCATAGCGCGGCGAAGTGTGAGGTCTACGGACCAGGGGTTAATAGAACGAAAGGAACAAATGGTGTCGGAACGAGTAATGGCGGAGCAAGTAGTGTCGGAGCAAGTTATGCCAATGTAGTTTGTTATAAATGTGGAAAACCAGGCCACATTATTAGAAATTGCCCGAACCAGGAGAACACGAATGGACAAGGCCGTGGAAGAGTTTTCAATATTAATGCGGTAGAGGCACAGGAAGACCCGAAGCTTGTTACGGGTACGTTTCTTATTGACAATAAATCTGCTTACGTTTTATTTGATTCGGGTGCGGATAGAAGCTATATGAGTAGAGATTTTTGTGCTAAATTAAGTTGTCCATTGACGCCTTTGGATAGTAAATTTTTACTCGAATTAGCAAATGGTAAATTAATTTCAGCAGATAATATATGTCGGAATCGAGAAATTAAACTGGTTAGCGAAACATTTAAGATTGATTTGATACCAGTAGAGTTAGGGAGTTTTGATGTGATAATCGGTATGGACTGGTTGAAAGAAGTGAAAGCGGAGATCGTTTGTTACAAAAATGCAATTCGCATTATACGAGAAAAAGGAAAACCCTTAATGGTGTACGGAGAAAAGGGCAACACGAAGCTACATCTTATTAGTAATTTGAAGGCACAAAAACTAATAAGAAAAGGTTGCTATGCTATTCTAGCACACGTCGAGAAAGTACAAACTGAAGAAAAGAGCATCAATGATGTTCCCATTGCAAAAGAATTTCCCGATGTATTTCCGAAAGAATTACCGGGATTACCCCCACATCGATCCGTTGAATTTCAAATAGATCTTGTACCAGGAGCTGCACCAATAGCTCGTGCTCCTTACAGACTCGCACCCAGCGAGATGAAAGAACTGCAAAGCCAATTACAAGAACTTTTAGAGCGTGGTTTCATTCGACCAAGCACATCACCGTGGGGAGCTCCTGTTTTGTTTGTCAAGAAGAAAGATGGTACATTCAGGTTGTGTATCGACTACCGAGAGTTGAACAAACTTACCATCAAGAACCGCTACCCACTACCGAGAATCGACGACTTATTTGATCAACTACAAGGCTCGTCTGTTTATTCAAAGATTGACTTACGTTCCGGGTATCATCAAATGCGGGTGAAAGAAGATGATATTCCAAAGACTGCTTTCAGAACACGTTACGGTCATTACAAGTTTATGGTCATGCCGTTTGGTTTAACTAATGCACCAGCTGTGTTCATGGACCTTATGAACCGAGTGTGTGGACCATACCTTGACAAGTTTGTCATTGTTTTCATTGATGACATACTTATTTACTCAAAGAATGACCAAGAACACGGTGAACATTTGAGAAAGGTGTTAGAAGTATTGAGTAAGGAAGAATTGTACGCTAAGTTTTCAAAGTGTGCATTTTGGTTGGAAGAAGTTCAATTCCTCGGTCACATAGTGAACAAAGAAGGTATTAAGGTGGATCCGGCAAAGATAGAAACTGTTGAAAAGTGGGAAACCCCGAAAACTCCGAAACACATACGCCAATTTTTAGGACTAGCTGGTTACTACAGAAGGTTCATCCAAGACTTTTCCAGAATAGCAAAACCCTTGACTGCATTAACGCATAAAGGGAAGAAATTTGAATGGAATGATGAACAAGAGAAAGCGTTTCAGTTATTGAAGAAAAAGCTAACTACGGCACCTATATTGTCATTGCCTGAAGGGAATGATGATTTTGTGATTTATTGTGACGCATCAAAGCAAGGTCTCGGTTGTGTATTAATGCAACGAACGAAGGTGATTACTTATGCGTCTAGACAATTGAAGATTCACGAACAAAATTATACAACGCATGATTTGGAATTAGGCGCGGTTGTTTTTGCATTAAAGACTTGGAGGCACTACTTATATGGGGTCAAAAGTATTATATATACCGACCACAAAAGTCTTCAACACATATTTAATCAGAAACAACTGAATATGAGGCAGCGTAGGTGGATTGAATTGTTGAATGATTACGACTTTGAGATTCGTTACCACCCGGGAAAGGCAAATGTGGTAGCCGATGCCTTGAGCAGGAAGGACAGAGAACCCATTCGAGTAAAATCTATGAATATAATGATTCATAATAACCTTACTACTCAAATAAAGGAGGCGCAACAAGGAGTTTTAAAAGAGGAAAATTTAAAGGATGAAATACCCAAGGGATCGGAGAAGCATCTTAATATTCGGGAAGACGGAACCCGGTATAGGGCTGAAAGGATTTGGGTACCAAAATTTGGAGATATGAGAGAAATGGTACTTAGAGAAGCTCATAAAACCAGATACTCAATACATCCTGGAACGGGGAAGATGTACAAGGATCTCAAGAAACATTTTTGGTGGCCGGGTATGAAAGCCGATGTTGCTAAATATGTAGGAGAATGTTTGACGTGTTCTAAGGTCAAAGCTGAGCATCAGAAACCATCAGGTCTACTTCAACAACCCGAAATCCCGGAATGGAAATGGGAAAACATTACCATGGATTTCATCACTAAATTGCCAAGGACTGCAAGTGGTTTTGATACTATTTGGGTAATAGTTGATCGTCTCACCAAATCAGCACACTTCCTGCCAATAAGAGAAGATGACAAGATGGAGAAGTTAGCACGACTGTATTTGAAGGAAGTCGTCTCCAGACATGGAATACCAATCTCTATTATCTCTGATAGGGATGGCAGATTTATTTCAAGATTCTGGCAGACATTACAGCAAGCATTAGGAACTCGTCTAGACATGAGTACTGCCTATCATCCACAAACTGATGGGCAGAGTGAAAGGACGATACAAACGCTTGAAGACATGCTACGAGCATGTGTTATTGATTTCGGAAACAGTTGGGATCGACATCTACCGTTAGCAGAATTTTCTTACAACAACAGCTATCATTCAAGCATTGAGATGGCGCCGTTTGAAGCACTTTATGGTAGAAAGTGCAGGTCTCCGATTTGTTGGAGTGAAGTGGGGGATAGACAGATTACGGGTCCGGAGATTATACAAGAAACTACCGAGAAGATCATCCAAATTCAACAACGGTTGAAAACCGCCCAAAGTCGACAAAAGAGCTATGCTGACATTAAAAGAAAAGATATAGAATTTGAAATTGGAGAGATGGTCATGCTTAAAGTTGCACCTTGGAAAGGCGTTGTTCGATTTGGTAAACGAGGGAAATTAAATCCAAGGTATATTGGACCATTCAAGATTATTGATCGTGTCGGACCAGTAGCTTACCGACTTGAGTTACCTCAACAACTCGCGACTGTACATAACACTTTCCACGTGTCGAATTTGAAGAAATGTTTTGCTAAAGAAGATCTCACTATTCCGTTAGATGAAATCCAAATCAACGAAAAACTTCAATTCATCGAAGAACCCATCGAAATAATGGATCGTGAGGTTAAAAGACTTAAGCAAAACAAGATACCAATTGTTAAGGTTCGATGGAATGCTCGTAGAGGACCCGAGTTCACCTGGGAGCGTGAAGATCAGATGAAGAAGAAATACCCGCATCTATTTCCAGAAGATTCGTCAACACCTTCAACAGCTTAAAATTTCGGGACGAAATTTATTTAACGGGTAGGTACTGTAGTGACCCGAACTTTTCCATGTTTATATATATTAATTGAGATTGATATTTACATGATTAAATGTTTCCAACATGTTAAGCAATCAAACTTGTTAAGACTTGATTAATTGAAATAGGTTTCATATAGACAATTGACCACCCAAGTTGACCGGTGATTCACGAACGTCAAAACTTGTAAAAAAACTATATGATGACATATATATGGTTATATATATAGTTAACATGATATTATGATAAGTAAACATATCATTAATTATATTAACAATGAACTACATATGTAAAAACAAGACTACTAACTTAATGATTTTGAAACGAGACATATATGTAACGTTTATCGTTGTAACGACATTTAATGTATATATATCATATTAAGAGATATTCGTACATCATAATATCATGATAATATAATAATTTAAAATCTCTTTTGATATTATAAACATTGGGTTAACAACATTTAACAAGATCGTTAACCTAAAGGTTTCAAAACAACACTTACATGTAACGACTAACGATGACTTAACGACTCAGTTAAAATGTATATACATGTAGTGTTTTAATATGTATTTATACACTTTTGAAAGACTTCAATACACTTATCAAAATACTTCTACTTAACAAAAATGCTTACAATTACATTCTCGTTCAGTTTCATCAACAATTCTACTCGTATGCACCCGTATTCGTACTCGTACAATACACAGCTTTTAGATGTATGTACTATTGGTATATACACTCCAATGATCAGATCTTAGCAGCCCATGTGAGTCACCTAACACATGTGGGAACCATCATTTGGCAACTAGCATGAAATATCTCATAAGATTACAAAAATATGAGTAATCATTCATGACTTATTTACATGAAAACAAAATTACATATCCTTTATATCTAATCCATACACCAACGACCAAAAACACCTACAAACACTTTCATTCTTCAATTTTCTTCATCTAATTGAACTCTCTCAAGTTCTATCTTCAAGTTCTAAGTGTTCTTCATAAATTCCAAAAGTTCTAGTTTCATAAAATCAAGAATACTTTCAAGTTTGCAAGCTCACTTTCAATCTTGTAAGGTGATCATCCAACCTCAAGAAATCTTTGTTTCTTACAGTAGGTTATCATTCTAATACAAGGTAATAATCATATTCAAACTTTGGTTCAATTTCTATAACTATAACAATCTTATTTCAAGTGATGATCTTACTTGAACTTGTTTTCGTGTCATGATTTTGCTTCAAGAACTTTGAGCCATCCAAGGATCCATTGAAGCTAGATCCATTTTTCTCTTTTCCAGTAGGTTCATCCAAGGAACTTAAGGTAGTAATGATGTTCATAACATCATTCGATTCATACATATAAAGCTATCTTATTCGAAGGTTTAAACTTGTAATCACTAGAACATAGTTTAGTTAATTCTAAACTTGTTCGCAAACAAAAGTTAATCCTTCTAACTTGACTTTTAAAATCAACTAAACACATGTTCTATATCTATATGATATGCTAACTTAATGATTTAAAACCTGGAAACACGAAAAACACCGTAAAACCGGATTTACGCCGTCGTAGTAACACCGCGGGCTGTTTTGGGTTAGTTAATTAAAAACTATGATAAACTTTGATTTAAAAGTTGTTATTCTGAGAAAATGATTTTTATTATGAACATGAAACTATATCCAAAAATTATGGTTAAACTCAAAGTGGAAGTATGTTTTCTAAAATGGTCATCTAGACGTCGTTCTTTCGACTGAAATGACTACCTTTACAAAAACGACTTGTAACTTATTTTTCCGACTAGAAACCTATACTTTTTTTGTTTAGATTCATAAAATAGAGTTCAATATGAAACCATAGCAATTTGATTCACTCAAAACGGATTTAAAATGAAGAAGTTATGGGTAAAACAAGATTGGATAATTTTTCTCATTTTAGCTACGTGAAAATTGGTAACAAATCTATTCCAACCATAACTTAATCAACTTGTATTATATATTATGTAATCTTGAGATACCATAGACACGTATACAATGTTTCGACCTATCATGTCGACACATCTATATATATTTCGGAACAACCATAGACACTCTATATGTGAATGTTGGAGTTAGCTATACAGGGTTGAGGTTGATTCCAAAATATATATAGTTTGAGTTGTGATCAATACTGAGATACGTATACACTGGGTCGTGGATTGATTCAAGATAATATTTATCGATTTATTTCTGTACATCTAACTGTGGACAACTAGTTGTAGGTTACTAACGAGGACAGCTGACTTAATAAACTTAAAACATCAAAATATATTAAAAGTGTTGTAAATATATTTTGAACATACTTTGATATATATGTATATATTGTTATAGGTTCGTGAATCAACCAGTGGCCAAGTCTTACTTCCCGACGAAGTAAAAATCTGTGAAAGTGAGTTATAGTCCCACTTTTAAAATCTAATATTTTTGGGATGAGAATACATGCAGGTTTTATAAATGATTTACAAAATAGACACAAGTACGTGAAACTACATTCTATGGTTGAATTATCGAAATCGAATATGCCCCTTTTTATTAAGTCTGGTAATCTAAGAATTAGGGAACAGACACCCTAATTGACGCGAATCCTAAAGATAGATCTATTGGGCCTAACAAACCCCATCCAAAGTACCGGATGCTTTAGTACTTCGAAATTTATATCATATCCGAAGGGTGTCCCGGAATGATGGGGATATTCTTATATATGCATCTTTTTATTGTCGGTTACCAGGTGTTCACCATATGAATGATTTTTATCTCTATGTATGGGATGTGTATTGAAATATGAAATCTTGTGGTCTATTGTTACGATTTGATATATATAGGTTAAACCTATAACTCACCAACATTTTTGTTGACGTTTTAAGCATGTTTATTCTCAGGTGATTATTAAGAGCTTCCGCTGTCGCATACTTAAATAAGGACAAGATTTGGAGTCCATGCTTGTATGATATTGTGTAAAAACTGCATTCAAGAAACTTATTTTGTTGTAACATATTTGTATTGTAAACCATTATGTAATGGTCGTGTGTAAACAGGATATTTTAGATTATCATTATTTGATAATCTACGTAAAGCTTTTTAAACCTTTATTGATGAAATAAAGGTTATGGTTTGTTTAAAAATGAATGCAGTCTTTGAAAAACGTCTCATATAGAGGTCAAAACCTCGCAACGAAATCAATTAATATGGAACGTTTTTAATCAATAAAAACGGGACATTTCACATAAACCAAAGGCCTGGAAATAATTATCAGAATAATTATCAACCGCCAAGACCGATTTACAATCAAAACCAGAATTATAACCGAAATATTCCATACAACAACCAACAAGGTCCTAGCAATCAACAAGTATCCAATAATACTTATAATCAGCAAAGACCTAATTTTCAAAACAAACCACCACAACAAACCGATGATAAAAAGCCGAATTTAGAAGATATGATGACGAAGCTAGTTGAAACTCAAACGCAGTTTTTCACATCTCAAAAACAAACAAATGAACAAAATGCTCAAGCATTTAGAAATCAACAAGCTTCTATTCAAAATCTGGAACAAGAAGTAAGTAACCTAGCAAGGTTAATAGGTGAAAGAAAACCGGGAAGTCTACCTAGTGATACAAACGCTAACCCCCGGAATGAAACAGCTAAAGCTATTACCACAAGAAGTGGTACAACACTTAAACCACCTGAAATACCTGTAACTTCTGATGAAACCATTCCTACTCCACAAGAACCACAACCTGATCAGGATAAGGAAAAAGAACCGGTAGTTGAAAAGGATAATGAAGATAACACAGTTAAGGATAAACCTTATGTTAAACCGTACCAACCACCACTTCCTTACCCGAGTAAAATGAAGAAAGAAAAACTTGAAGCCGAGCAATCCAAATTCTTGGATATGTTTAAACAGATAAATGTAAATCTTCCTTTCATTGATGTGATTTCAGGAATGCCAAGATATGCTAAATTCTTGAAAGATCTAATCTCAAATAGAAAGAAAATGGAAGAACTTTCGGCTGTTACTATGAATGCTAATTGTTCAGCAGTGCTGTTGAATAAGATACCAGAAAAACTATCTGATCCAGGAAGTTTTACAATTCCATGTTTTCTGGGTAGTCTTAGTTCAATTGAAGCATTGGCAGACTTAGGTGCTAGTATAAATCTAATGCCGTATTCACTATACACTAAACTAGACCTTGGAGAATTAAAACCAACCAGAATAAGCATACAACTAGCCGATAGATCAATAAAATATCCTAGAGGGATAATGGAGAACATGCTAGTTAAAGTTGGTACTTTAGTATTTCCAGTAGATTTTGTTATTTTGGACATGGAAGAAGATTCTCAAGTTCCTCTCATATTAGGAAGACCATTCTTAAACACGGCTAAAGCAATGATAGACGTGTTCGGTAAGAAACTGACCCTAAGTATAGAGGATGAGAGTGTTACCTTTTCAGTTGATAGAGCAATGCAACAACCACAATCTGCAGATGATACATGTTATTATATTCAAACTATAGATGCACATGCAGAATTATTAGAAGAATTTCCAGAATTACAAGGAACAGGAGAATGTTCTTTAGGAGAAGGTAATGAACCAATTGATGAAGCTGAAATGTTAGCTACACTTATAGCTAATGGATATGAACCAACAACAGAAGAAATTCAAATGCTAAAAGAAGAAGACAGATATCGATATAAATCATCGATAGAAGAACCTCCGAAATTAGAGTTAAAGCCACTTCCAAACCATTTGGAATACGCTTATTTACATGGTGAATCTGAATTACCTGTAATAATATCGTCTTCTCTTACTGAAAATGAGAAATCACAACTCATTTCTGTGTTGAAAGCTCATAAACCAGCCATTGCATGGAAGATTCATGATATTAAAGGAATAAGTCCTTCGTATTGCACACATAAAATCCTTATGGAAGAAGGTCATAAAACGTATGTGCAACGCCAACGAAGACTAAATCCTAATATGCAAGATGTAGTTAAGAAAGAGATTATTAAACTGCTAGATGCAGGTTTGATATATCCAATTTCTGATAGTCCATGGGTAAGCCCAGTTCAATGCGTGCCTAAGAAGGGTGGCATGACTGTCATTACAAATGAGAAAAATGAGCTTATTCCTACTAGGACTGTAACAGGATGGCGTGTATGTATTGATTATAGAAAATTAAATGACGCCACCAGAAAAGATCACTTTCCCTTACCTTTCATAGATCAAATGTTGGAAAGATTAGCCGGAAATAGTTACTATTGTTTTCTAGATGGATTTTCCGGATATTTTCAAATTCCAATAGCACCCGAAGACCAAGAGAAAACCACATTCACGTGCCCTTATGGTACTTTTGCTTACAAACGCATGCCATTTGGACTTTGCAACGCCCCTGCAACCTTTCAAAGGTGTATGATGGCGATTTTTCACGACATGATAGAAGAATGCATGGAAGTATTCATGGATGACTTTTCAGTCTTCGGTGATACATTTAAATCATGTCTAGTTAATCTGGAACGAATGCTAATTAGATGCGAAAAATCAAATCTAGTACTTAATTGGGAGAAATGCCATTTCATGGTTAAAGAAGGCATCGTTCTTGGACATAAAATTTCAAAAGAAGGAATTGAAGTGGATAGAGCTAAAGTAGATGTAATTGCTAAACTTCCACATCCCACCAATGTTAGAGGAGTTAGGAGTTTTCTAGGGCATGCCGGTTTTTACCGACGTTTCATAAAAGATTTTTCAAAAATTGCCACTCCTATGAATAAACTCCTAGAAAAGGATGCGCCGTTCATCTTTTCAGATGAGTGTATCAAATCTTTTAATATTCTTAAAGAAAAACTCACTAATGCGCCGATCATGATAACACCAAATTGGAATCTACCATTTGAACTAATGTGCGATGCAAGTGATTTTGCAATGGGAGCCGTTTTAGGACAAAGGATTGAAAAACGATTTCAACCTATATATTATGCTAGTAAGACATTACAAGGAGCACAAACGAACTATACAACGACTGAAAAAGAACTCCTTGCTATTGTCTTTGCTTTTGACAAATTTCGATCATATCTTGTTCTAGCAAAAACGGTGGTCTATACCGACCATTCTGCTCTTAGATACCTATTTTCAAAACAAGATGCTAAACCAAGATTAATCCGTTGGATCTTACTCTTACAAGAGTTTGATATTGAAATCCGAGATAAAAGAGGAGCAGAAAATCTCGCCGCTGATCATCTTTCTCGTCTTGAAAATCCCGAATTAGAAGTTCTAAATGAATCGGCCATACAAGACAACTTTCCTGATGAATATCTATTGAAGATAGATTATAAAGAAATCCCATGGTTTGCAGACTATGCAAACTACTTAGTTTGTGGATTCTTTGAAAAAGGATTATCGTACCAAAGACGAAAGAAATTCTTCAGTGATATAAAACACTATTTCTGGGAAGATCCACATCTGTTTAAAAGTTGTCCCGATGGAATAATACGCCGATGTGTATTTGGAGATGAAGCTAGTAAAATTTTAAACCATTGTCACACAGGACCAACAGGAGGGCATTATGGGCCTCAACTAACAGCAAGAAAAGTTTATGAAGCTAGATTCTATTGGCCTACAATTTACAAAGACGCACACCTTCTTTGCAAATCCTGTGTTGCATGTCAAAGGGCCGGAAAAATAAGTCAACGTGATGAAATGCCACAAAATGTCATACAAGTATGTGAAGTATTTGACATTTGGGGTATTGACTTTATGGGTCCATTTCCAAAATCTCATAATAATCTATATATACTCGTAGCCATTGATTATGTATCTAAATGGGCGGAAGCACAAGCTCTCCCAACTAACGATGCACGAGTTGTAGTCAACTTTTTAAAACGTCTTTTTGCAAGGTTTGGAACACCGAAAGCTTTAATAAGTGATCGGGGTACTCATTTCTGTAATAATCAACTTGAGAAAGTTCTTAAAAGATATGGAGTAACTCATAAAATCTCCACCGCATATCATCCACAAACAAGTGGACAAGTTGAAAATACCAACCGAGCTTTAAAACGTATTCTAGAGAAAACCGTAGGATCAAATCCAAAGGAATGGTCCATTAAATTGGAGGATGCACTCTGGGCTTTTAGAACAGCCTACAAAACTCCAATTGGAACCACACCTTTTAGACTTGTTTATGGAAAAGCATGTCATCTTCCAGTAGAAATTGAACACAAAGCATTTTGGGCTTTGAAGACATGTAATCTTGATTTACATGTAGCCGGACGTCTACGATTAAGTCAACTAAACGAATTAGAAGAATTAAGACATGAAGCATACGAAAATTCGTTAATCTATAAAGAAAGAACGAAGAAATGGCATGATAAAAGAATCAGAAGTTCAAAAGAATTCAAAGAAGGAGACAGAGTTCTTCTTTTCAATTCACGATTCAAGCTATTTCCTGGAAAATTGAAATCAAGATGGTCTGGACCATTCATAGTCAAAAGAGTTTTCCCATACGGAACGATAGAATTGATAAATTCAAATGGGATTGAATTTAAAGTTAATGGTCACAGAGTTAAACATTACATACATGGTCCGATGGAAGTCGACAACGAAGTTAATCACAATTTCGACACCACAGCTAACTAAGTGTGGGGAGAATCAAGTCTTTAAAGGATAATATGTATTTCTGTTAGAGTTAGATTGTCTGTTTTTGTGTAGTTCTCGAAAATGGAACACGTATGGTCTTTCCCTAGCAGACCCTAAAGAACTAGTCTTCTCCCCCCATTCTGAATTTTTATTTTTTTTAGGTTTTTACGAAATGAAGACTGCCTGTGAACTAAACCATGGTCTAATGCTACACGCTTTGATCACTAAACGTAATAATGACATACTACCGAGTGAATTAGTATCAGTAATCAGAGAAAGAATGGACGGAGTTAGAAAAGAATCCAGATGCGAAGATAATAAGTTACAATTTGGTAAAGGAAAATCAAAATCCGCAGCGAAAAGAAGAGCACGACACCTAGAAAGATGTCACAAATGCGGAAAATGGTCACATGGAGGTAAATGTTCAAATAATCAAACCTATTCAAATACCGAATTTGTTACTTTATGCAGAGACGGACCGTTCATATGTTTAGAAGAAAAGACAATGAATGCTCGAGGTTACGCCTATGCAGCCATGGAAAACATATTAAACCGACTATCTTATGAATATAATAGATCATATAACTAAGAAATCTATTTCACAGGTATGTCTGTACAGTTTTTATTTTTATTTTTATTTTTAACCTTTTGATAATAAACGCTAATTTGTTCGCTAAAAAGTATTAAATTGGTATTAAATAAAATTAGGTTTGGCGACCGAAATTATTGATATCATTCAAAAATTTATTACATCACTGCGAAATTTAACGTTTATTCTTAAGGTATAAATATCTTTAATCAATCAACCCAAAATATTTCAAAAATTCGTCATGAGTTAAATTAGGTCTTGGAACCGAAATTACTTTACCGAAAAGAGGGGCGCATATTTTTGATAATATTTGATTGATTAAAGTGGGATAAAAAGACAAAAAGATTTTTAATTTTATTTTTACCATATTTTTAAAATTAATATTTAAATCTTAAATTAATATTGTAAACTTTGTAAAAACAATATATTTAAAATTGTAAATATTTGAAAAAAAAATTAATATAAGTTTGGTGTGAATTTTTAATTTTTAAAATATAAGATTTTAATTTTATGCATTTCAAATTTTAAGTTTGGTGTGAATTTTTAATATTAATTTTGAATTTTATATTTAAGTTGTGTGAATTTAAAAACAAAAATTTACTTTATCTCATTAAGTTAAGAATATGATTTTTAAAATTCGTCGTAAGTTGAAGACTAGGTCTTTGAACCGAAATTGCTTTACCCGAGGGAGGGACGAGAACTTTTATTATCATTATTTTTAATCTTATTGATTTAAAGTATGCCAAAAAAATTAAAAAAATCCAAAAATCTAAGCTTTTAAAACAATCGCTTGAAAATGACAAAATTTTAAAATTTTGTCGAGGGGCGGACTAGGGCATCGTCCCGAAACGACCTCGTCTTAAAAAGAAACAAAATTTTTTAAATTTTATGTTTTAAAAGTATAAGGTTTTTATATAAAAAAAAAAAAAAAATACCAGAATTACACCCCATGCGACTCGCATGGGGGAAAGGCTTATACCATGCGAGTCGCATGGCAGCCAAAAACTGGACAGGATCAATTTATCCAGCGAATTGCTTCTGTCTCTCACAATACACACACAAACACATACGAAAACCTCCCAAACTCTCTCAATTTTTCACCAATTTTCACCAAATTTCTTGCAAAAATTTCACAATAATCATGCCTAGATTCAGTAGTCTCAACCCCTTCAGGAGAAAGGTAAAGATTTCACCCCTAATCTCTTTAAATTCGAATTTTTGTGTTCTTGAGCTAGAAATTTTATATTTTGATTTTGTTAAATTTAGGTGTAATTAGAGCTAAATTGTTGTTATATTATGCATGTATATCCTAGATAGAAGCTATTTAACATGAATTGAAGCTAAAAACTTCAAATTTTTAAGAATCTAGGGTTTGTGTTCTTGAGCAATTTGGGGCTTTTTGATATAAACAGGTTATGGCCGATTTTTGTCATGAATTGTTGCTAAATTGAGTAGTGTAACATGTTTAGGTAGTCAATTGATCCAAACTTTGAGCCTAAACATGTTTTTGAGAATTAAAATGGACTTTTTAAGTCTAAAAATTCATGAACTTGGATAATTTGATATAAAGGCCATTTGAAACTTGTTTCATTGCTAGTAGTGATTATTTTGGCATGTTATTTGAGATAAATGCTTATGAACTTGATGTACATTTTTCGTATATGCTTATTTGACAAAGTGTAGACTTGACAAAAATATGAAAATGAGCACTAGTTTGATTTGAATGCCATGTAACAAGTGTTTAATTGCTATAATGATTATTGTTGACATGTTTAAGAGTTTAAATGTGATAAAACATTGTATACATTTTCGTATGTAAAAATGTAGAATTGTTATTGTTGAGAAAATGTGTATAAAATGTGTTATGAATTGAACATGTCATCATAATTGTTTCAAGTTATTATTTTGCTAACACTAATGCATATTTGGATGTACAATTTTTGTGTTTAATGTGTTTTACAGAGAGCCGATACTGGAGGTTCAGGAGCATCATCGTCCAGGCAACCAGAGCCCGAACCGGAAATGTTTCATGAACAAGAACAACATATGCAACAAGAAGAAGAAGAACAGGAGGAGCAACATATTCCATATCACGATCAAGATCAATTATTCATGAATCAGTTTCGTCAATTCGCTCCACATCAAAGGATTCTGAGCTTAGACATTAATGAAGATCAGTTACACCCAAATCTGAGATTTGATCGATGTTGGATAGAGTATCCAGATTATCAAAAGAACATGCACATTCTCTACTTTAAGGTTGTTGAAATGCCAAGGGCAATTGACTGGGTACCTTTGGAAACAGTTGACCTTGCCGAACCGATTCGGGAATTATTGGTGCAAAGGTATGGTAATTCTCAGTTTAACGATTGGATGCGCCTATTTTCAATTCGTAGAACCATATATAGGGAATGGTGTATAGAATTACTTAGTACTATTAAGTTAAACGGTGATGTTAGGAGGATAGATGATAGAAACTTTATTAGATTTCTGTTAGGTGGACGCATGTACAGAATGTCCATGATAGATTTAGCTAGGGCCTTACAGATTTACACCCTTGCTGAACTTTTGAGCCCCGACTGTAATAGCCTGATTGCCCAAGGAGAAAGGGTAGATAGGGAATTTGATATTAACGCCATCTGGAGGCGTATGTCCCACTTTAATGAATTTCACGCCAGTGGAAATCATACATACTTAGATATAGACAGAGCTGAACTCCGGGTGATTCATAGATTCTTAGCAAACACAATTACACAAAGGGGAAGAAATAAGGAGAAATTGACCGTAAACGATTTGTTCTACCTCAAGTGTATTAGAGACCCGAGGAGTTTCGTTAACATTCCCTATTGTGTTGGTTATTATCTCGCTAATGTAGTTTCGGGGATGAAATCGGGGAGTATTATAGGTGGTGGTATTTTCATTACTCTCATTGGAGAGTATTTAGGTGTAGATAAGCACCAAGGGGGTCCAATGAACGAAATAGAGGACGGAGGTGAAACTATAAGTTCAAACCTTTATCACGGTGCAAGGGTATTATTGATGAGACGTGGTCGGGTATATCGATACGAGGGACCTCAGCGACAGGTAGAAAGAGGTTCGGATGATGAAATGGAAGAGGCGAACAACATTATAGGAGTTGTTCGGGAGACTGCTCTTGATTTAGGCGTTCGTATGGAGGACGAATACATGACGAACTATGATAGGCATATGCAGTACGAGGCATGGCAACGTCGGAATGACTACGAGCATTCCCGGCAACGAGAGCATGGCCGATGGGATTATCATCAGCGCCAAATTATAAGCCAGTTGCAGCCTGGCGAGATGTATTATCCGACCCGACCCGCATACTATCCCGCACATCAGCCAGAAATGAGACCACCCTATGATTCATATGATTATGACGCAGCATACCAGTTCACCTATAATCAGCCATGGAACCCGGACGCGAACATGAATTGGGATCCCTATCCTAATTATCCTCCTAACCCACCTCCTGATCAGTAGAGATAAGTTGGTAATTTTTATTTTTATTTTAAACACTTAACATTTTATTACGTTTATGTAATGTTTGATATTCTTATTATTATTGTGTACTAATATTTTTCTTATAGTTTGAAAGTGGGATGCCAAAGTTCCATTTCAAATTGCATGTATGATTATATTTGTATTGTATGTATTCTCTTTTATGCACAAAACAGGGTAAAACAACGCATTTTCAAAGACTGGCATTAAGTTCAGCAAAAGCAACAAATTTTAACGACAAGATGAAAAATATATGTGAAATAGTAACAAGACGGAATGAACAAATGATGTGCACCATTTATCATTCAGCAAACAAACGCCAATATATTTGGAAACTTTGGTAAAAATTTAATCATTTTCACACAAATCACCCTCAATAATTTAAATTGTTACTGATTTCTTGCAAATGAGGGCATTGCAAGATCTTAAGTGTGGGAAGGGGTTAAATTCTTTCGGATTTTAAAATTTTTATATTAAACACTTGGTTACCATTAAAAATACTAGTAAAGCAGTAGTTGTATTAGAATCTAGTGCTCTCTGATAAAAAAGAACAGCCCTAGTCTTATATACTGACTACCCAATTCTAGTAAAATTTTTCAATTAAATGAATTCAAATCATGTTTATACATATTTATGAACGATAAAACTAGGTTTTAACACCGAAATTATTGTTACCTCGGAAAGGACATAAATTGAGAAACAAACTAAAATGTTAAAATTCATTTAAAATGGAATAGAGAACGATAAAAAGGAAAATAAAAGCCAAGTGTGGGAAAATTTACCAAGTTATTTTAAACATATGCCACATATATCTGTAACAAATAACTGAAAATACTTTTGCTTTGAACTAAACTAAACTGTTTTACCCGATGAAAGAAAAGAAGAGATGGATCTACACGATGAATCAATTCCATCATTAAAAGGAAGTAAAGTCTTCCGAAAAAGACACGCGCTTCTTGATTTAGGTCATGAAGTTGTCGTTCAGACCAGCTGTAGGTTGACGAAAAATCTAGAAAAGTCATCACTAAAATCAGCAGGAAATCCACGGACCTCAGCATTAAACAGGGTCGCCAAGTGGTCAGATTTATCCTAACCATGAGAAGGATTTATCTCGTACAATGGGGAGGCACCATGCAAATTAGCTGGATAAGACTAATGAATCAGATTCCCAGAAAGGATAATCTCCTTAAAGATTAAAAATCAGCTTTTAAGACTGATATTACTCAATCCTAGAGATTGACCTTAAAGATTGAGAATTACAAACTCATGGAATTCAATGATATCTAAACTCGAGCTTGAACGAGAAAATATTTTGATCAAAAATACAAACCGATTTGTTTTCTGAAAACCCTATTTTCAATGCGTTCATTACCATTGAACGTAAAATCCTAGGAATTCACCTGGAATTCATTAGGTCACCTGAACTAAATCGGGTGTCAACCGTAAGAACGGTGGTTGCATAGCAAGGTCAAAGACAGGACCTTGTGCCAGACCGAAAAATTATAAGGGTGAGCTTTTACTATTGCTCCTACCAAGGATAGTAATTGCGTCCGACACGTTATAGACCATAATCAAAAGCATGTCACGGGACATTGCCTTAACAGTTGCTTGTTCAACGCTTTCCTTTACAACCGGACGGTAGTTTACCGAAAGGTAATATACGGGACAAGTAAACTGGACGTGTTGCTTTCCAAATACAAGGTTAGCAAGTGGGTGACACAAAACCGCAAGTTTTGAGCTAAAATTTTCAAATCTGAAACCCACCAAACCCACAAAAATATTTTGCAAACACCGGTAAAGGGTTATTCCGGAAAACTTATCTAGGGTAAAAACTAGATTTCAAAAGATCAAATGTTTTCATAAAGATCCAATTTCCTTAATGGATCTAAATTTTTATAGTCATGTGGGACTGTAAACCATATCGTTATTACCATTGTTTATACCGCCGTATAGAAATCACTGATGTACAAAGTATGAAGAATAAAGAAATGATTCTAATATTTCAAGACAATATTGCTTGAGGACAAGCAACGCTCAAGTGTGGGAATATTTGATAATGCTAAAAACGAACATATATTTCATAGCAATATTCCCCAAGAAAGACAAGATTTTAGTTGGTATTGTTCGATTTACAAGCAATATTCGTTTAAATATTAAAAAGTGAAGACAAAAGGCAGATTCGACAAATTGAAGACAAAAAGGTCCAAAGAGCTAAAAAGTACAAGATACAACTAAAAAGGTTCAAAATATTGATGAGGAACGTCTCAAAATGACAAGAGTACAAGTTACAAGACGCAAAGTACACGATATAAAATAATACGCGAAGACGTCCGAAAATCCGGAACCGGGACCTGAGCCAAGAAGAAACGCCCGACGCAACGGACCAAAAATATCTAGTCTACTATGCACAAGAATATAATATAATATATATATAATTATATATAATTATATATTATATATATTATTATTATTATAATACGTCGGCAAGAAGAAAACAAAGCAATTTGGCTGGATCCAGGGTGGCCATGCGACTCGCATGGCCAGAGGCACAAATCCATGCGAGTCGCATGGAGTGAAAATGTTGGTCAGGTCCTATATAAAGCCAGTTTTCTGCCGAGTTTTAGACACATAATTTTAATCTCTCTCAATATATACGATATATATATATATAATTTATATTTTAATTTTAATTATAATTCTAATAATAAGGGTATGTTAGCAAATGTTGTAAGGGTGTAAGTCGAAATTCTGTCCGTGTAACGCTACGCTATTTTTAATCATTGTAAGTTATGTTCAACCTTTTTATATTAATGTCTCGTAGCTAAGTTATTATTATGCTTATTTAAAACGAAGTAATCATGATGTTGGGCTAATTACTAAAATTGGGTAATTGGGCTTTGTACCATAATTGGGGTTTGGACAAAAGAACGACACTTGTGGAAATTAGACTATGGGCTATTAATGGGCTTTATATTTGTTTAACTAAATGAAAATTTGTTAATGTTAATATAAAGATTTACAATTGAGCGTCCCTATAAATTACCATATACACTCGATCGGACACGATGGGCGGGGTATTTATATGTACGAATAATCGTTCATTTAACTGGACACGGGAATGGATTAATAGCCACTAGAATAATTAAAACAGGGGTGAAATTACATTCAAGGGTAATTGGTGTAATTGTTAACAAAGTAGTAAAACCTTGGTTTACACGCAGTCGATAACCTGGTGTATTCATTAAACAAAGTATTAAAACCTTGTTACAATTCGAATCCCCAATTAGTTGGAATATTTAACTTCGGGTATAATAATAATTTGACAAGGACACTTGCAATTTATATTTATGACTGATGGACTGTTATGGACAAAAACTAGACGGACATATTAAATAATCCAGGACAAAGGACAATTAACCCATGGGCATAAAACTAAAATTAACACGTCAAACATCATGATTACGGAAGTTTAAATAAGCATAATTCTTTTATTTCATATTTAATTTCCTTTATTTTATATTTAATTGCACTTCTAATTATCGCACTTTTATTTATTTTATTTTATCGCACTTTTAATTATCGTACTTTTTAATTATCGCACTTTTATTATTCGCAATTTCATTATCGTTATTTACTTTACGCTTTAATTTAAGTCTTGTATTTATTTTATATTTTACATTAGGTTTTAACTGCGACTAAAGTTTTAAAATCGACAAACCGGTCATTAAACGGTAAAAACCCCCTTTATAATAATAATATTACTTATATATATGTTTGTATTTTTATAAAAGTAAACTAATATAGCGTTGAGCTTTGTTTAAAGATTTCCCTGTGGAACGAACCGGACTTACTAAAAACTACACTACTGTACGATTAGGTACACTGCCTATAAGTGTTGTAGCAAGGTTTAAGTATATCCATTCTATAAATAAATAAATATCTTGTGTAAAATTGTATCGTATTTAATAGTTTTTCCTAGTAAAATATAAGCTATTTTATATACACCTCGTTCGACATCAAGGGTCATGGGCGCGTTCAGCATCAGCCGTAGGGTTAACTGCCTCGAGTGGGCAGAAGAGGAAGAACCCTCCAACAGCAGAGGCTAGAGCTTTTCAGATGTCGGTTGAGAATGTTGTGGCAACCGACGAAGTGATCACCGGTATGTTTCTAATCAACTCAATACCTGCTCGCGTATTGTTTGATTGTGGTGCCAATAGGTGTTTTATGTCCCTAGATTTCTGTGCTAAGTTGAATTTACCAGCTACTGTGTTACCCAAGCCGGTTAGTGTAGAAGTAGCCGATGGTAAGACCATACCCGTCACAACATATGTGTCTGGGGTTTGTATAGAGATCGAAGGGAAGTCTTTCCCAGTGACTTGTTTAGTGTTACCTATTCCTAGCTTTGATGTAGTATTAGGAATGGATTGGCTGAGCTCGCTTAGGGCTAATATTAAGTGCGATAGGAAAATGATTACCTTTCGTTCGACCGATGGAACCCGTGTTGTGGCCCGAGGGGAGCGGGGCGGGTATAATTTTCCGTTGATAACCATGATGAAAACGAAAAAGTCGATGGCAAAGGGTTGTGAATCATTTCTTGCCTATGTGATTGATGCGAAGAAAGAAAAGAGAACAGTGGCCGATATTCCAGTAGTATCAGAATTTCCCAAAGTGTTCCCAGATGAGTTACCAGGTCTGCCGCCGGTAAGGGAAGTCGAATATAAGATTGAGTTGGTTCCTGGAACAACTCCAGTTGCAAAAGCTCCATACCGATTAGCGCCGTCTGAAATCCGTGAAATGATGTCACAGATTCAAGAGTTATTAGATCGTGGGTTTATCCGACCGAGTTCTTCATCGTGGGGTGCTCCGGTATTGTTTGTTAAAAAGAAAGATGGGTCAATGCGCATGTGTATTGATTATCGTGAATTGAACAAAAGAACTGTGAAGAATAAGTATCCGTTACCTCGAATAGACGATTTGTTCGATCAGTTACAGGGTGCTTCATTCTTTTCTAAGATAGACTTACGATCCGGATATCATCAGGTTCGTGTTGCTGAATCAGATATACCGAAAACAGTGTTTAGAACAAGGTATGGTCATTATGAATTTCTTGTCATGCCATTTGGATTGACGAATGCGCCAGCAGTCTTCATGGATCTAATGAATAGAGTGTGTCATCCATTCTTAGATAAGTTTGTGATTGTGTTTATTGACGACATATTGGTGTATTCGAAAACAGAGAGTGATGAACATCTGAGATTGGTTTTGAACTTGTTGAAATGTGAGCAACACTTTGCAAAATTTTCAAAGTGTGAATTTTGGTTACGTGAAGTGCAGTTTTTGGGTCATGTGATTTGTGCCGAAGGTATAAAAGTTGATCCGACAAAGATAGAAGCAGTAATGAATTGGAATTCTCTGAAGACTCCGACTGAGATTAAGAGTTTTCTGGGATTGGCAGGTTATTATCGAAGGTTTATCAAGGATTTTTCTAAAATAGCAGGTCCGTTGACTAAGTTGACTCGTAAAGATGTAGCCTTTCCATGGACTGATGAACAGGAGAAGGCTTTTCAGATTTTGAAACAGTTACTGTGTCAGGCACCAGTGTTAGCTTTACCAGAAGATTCAGACGACTTCGTGGTATACTGTGATACATCATATGCTGGGTTGGGTTGTGTATTAATGCAAAGAGATAAAGTAATCGCCTACGCCTCGTGACAGTTGAAAGTTCATAAGAAGAATTATCCAGTGCATGATCTTGAAATGGCTGCAGTAGTGTTTGCTTTGAAACTGGGGAGACATTATTTGTATGGAACTCATTGTGTTATTTATACAGATCATAAGAGTTTGAAATATATCTTCTCACAGAAAGAATTGAATATGCGTCAGAGACGGTGGCAAGAGTTGATCAAAGATTATGATTATGAAATTAAATATCATCCGGGTAAGGCAAATGTGATTGCAGATGCGCTAAGTCGTAAAAAGTCAAGTGAAAATGTGAAATTCCTTCGTTTGAATATAACTCCAGATTTGATTAACAGCTTAAGAACCGTTCAGGCCTATGCTTTGGAGGACGAACATATTAAATCTGAACAAATGATCAAACAGAAAGTGGACTTAATTGATGACTCACGTGGACTAAAGACCTTAAACAATCGTGTTTGGGTGCCTAAGCTTGGATATTTGAGAGATTTAATCATGACAGAAGCTCACAAATCCAGATTGACAGTACATCCGGGTAGTAATAAGATGTATCATGATTTGAAAACAGTGTATTGGTGCCGAAAATGAAAACAAATATCGCTCGATATGTCGAAAAGTGTCATATTTGTGCTCAAGTGAAGGCAGAACATCAGAAACCTTATGGTTCGTTACGTCAGTTACAGATTCCAGAGTGGAAATGGGAACATATAACGATGGATTTTGTGACCAAATTACCTCGAACTCAGAAACGACACGATATGATTTGGGTAATAGTGGATCGTCTAACTAAAAGTGCTCATTTTCTTGCTACTCGTGAGACAGCTTCGTTAAGTGAGTTAGCCGATTTGTATGTGAAAGAAATAGTTAGTCGACATGGTGTGCCGTTATCGATCGTTTCAGACAGAGATTCCAGATTTGTGTCAAACTTTTGGAATAGTCTTCAACAGAATCTGGGTACACGTGTGAATTTAAGTACAGCTTATCATCCTCAGACAGACGGTCAGAGTGAAAGAACGATACAGACTTTGGAGGATATGTTAAGGGCTTGTGTGTTAAAATACGGTGGTTCGTGGGATACACATTTACCGTTGGTCGAATTCGCGTATAATAATTCATATCATTCGAGTATAGGGATGCCGCCTTATGAAATGTTGTACGGTCGTCATTGCAGAACTCCGAGTTGTTGGTTAGAAGCCGGGGAGAAACAGTTTGCAGGTCCCGAAATTGTTCAAATAACAGCTGAAAAAGTTGCAATTGCGAGAGAAAAGTTGAAAGCCGCTAGAGATACGCAGAAAATGTATGCTGATCCTCGTAGACGTTCGATAACCTTTAATGTGGGTGAACGAGTGTATCTAAAAGTTTCACCGTGGAAAGGGGTTATCAGATTCGATAAACGTGGTAAGTTAGCACCGAGATTTATTGGTCCGTTTCCGATCAGTGAAGTGTTAAATGATCAGACTGTGGTGTTAGATCTTCCGCCAGAATTAGCCGGTATTCATAATACATTTCACGTATGTTATCTTCGTAAGTGTAAAGTCGACGATGAAACGCAACTCCTTCCTTTAGAAGATTTAAGGGTCGATTTGAATAAGAAATTGGTGGAAGAGCCGGTCTGTGTAGTTGACCGAAAGGTGACTAAGTTGAGAAATAAAGAGATACCGATGTTGTTGATCGAGTGGAAACACAGTTTGGGTTCTAATCTTACGTGGGAAATGGAAGAGTTGATGAGAAACCGCTACCCTCATTTGTTTGACCAAGACCAGATTCCGAGGACGGAATCTCCTTAAGGGGGTGGATTTGTAACAGACTGAAACCCGGGCTAGTTGTAAGTGGACTATTTTTGCCCTTAAGGTTTGTGCTTAGTCTTAAGTGCTTTTATTTTTATTATTTTATTAGTGTTTTAATATAATTGTGTTGTGACCAGTTTGTGACAAGGGTCCCAGAACAGGTTTGTTTATTTTATTTGGACCTCGTTTGGGTTACCTAATCCTGTATGAAAGATATCAGATAACTGGTAAATACCCGTGTGTGGCACAGTGTGGGAATTAATCCCAAATATGTGACTAGTGTACTGCCCTCTTCTTCCCATTTCTAGAATTTTCCCAAACACACCCGTACCTTCATCCCTCCCATCTACCAAACCCTAATTCCCCATTGTTGATCTTGAGCTCGAATTGGTCTTGAAATCACGTTCTTTACACTCTACTGATTCTTCTAAGGTATGAATCATGAGCCTTCATGATCAATTTAGTGTTAAAATGGTGTTTTTAAGTGTATTTGTTCAAAAGCTTGATTTTGTGTCAAAATCCATGGATTTGATGTTGTTATGGTCAAAACTTTGTGGGTTTATAGTCTATAACATGTAGTATTTGAGTTGTGGTAAGTTTTGGTGTCGAAAACGAGCTCTAGATCGAGTTTTAGTGAATTTAGCTTGATGTCCGTAGGTTATGTTCAGAATCTGCAGATGATGAACACAGTCGGTCGACTGTCGGTCGACAGTCGACCGACTGGCTAGTGAACCGACCGATTGAGTTTGACTTTCGGTCGATTGTGGAAATACCAAATAAGTCGAACGATTGGGAAATTCAGTCGACTGGTTGTGTCTACAGTCGACCGACTGTCTATGTCAGTCGACCGATTGAGGAGACAGTCGACCGACTGTGTGTCCAGGGCAGAAAGTTTTATCAAAGTGCCTTTTTCTAGCCGTTATGCTGCCCGTTTGTATTTTATTTTGAGAGTGCATAAGTGTTAAGCATGAAAATTTTAGCGGACGCATTTTTTTACTAATTTGCTATAATTCGCTGTCAGTGTGTCTAATCTTGATGGAAACACTATTCTAACTTGGTTTTTGCTGTTCTCAGGAGACAAGGATAAGGAGGAAGCTCAGAAATAATAACTGAGCAGTTGCTGGTAATTGGTGAGTGGGTCTATCTACGGATAGAGTTTAAGTAGCATACCATGCTACTGTAGTTGACTCTTTTACCATGCATAGTGTAGGAATTGCTATGATAGAATAATATTGTTTGCCTGATGTTGTATGTGAATTACTTGTACACTGTGTGAATGGCACCAGTCGGGCTTAGGGAGACTGGGGACTCAAGACCGTGCCTAGGTGAGGTTAGAGTCCGTATGAGGTCAACCGTGCCTAGGGGAGGTTGGGTCCATAGGCTACTAATTATGGAGTATAGTGTGAACGATGCACCCCCTGCACCTGGATAAATATACTGTGAATTGAGTAGCAGGGACTATCAGTAGACTCAGGCCCGATCAGCTGGGAGTCGTGTGCTCGTACAAGCCGCCGATCCTCGTATTGTCTTTTGTATGCTAGTTGGTAGTTAGCAGGTATTGTTGATGTATATAGCTTGTGTGTGGCTTAGGCTATATCTGTTAGATAGATTCCATTCACTTAGCGGTGCACTAATCCCCCACATATTCTCCCCTTGCAGGTTTAGGTACTGCTAGTCGGGATGGGTGCTGATGCAGAAGATATGTTTGACAACCCTACTCTGATGTGGACTTTTGTTTAAATCATGTTTTGTAATAACGTAACACCGTTGTGTAAACTTAAACTTAATTACCAGATTAATGTATGACGTGACTTATAGTGTGTTTGTTAATAAAGTCTTCCGCTGTGTTATAAAAAAAAAATTGGCCGGTGTTACAATGACTCCTCTCCTAAAACCATTCTCTATCATATACTTTGACAGAGTTGCATACCAAGCTCTCGGGGTTTGGTGAATACCTTACAACGCTTTTTCTAAGAGATACACCTTTTCTAGATGATGCGGATCAACGAAACCCAGTGGCTGTGTCACATACACTGATTCCTGAAGAGCGCCATACAAGAATGCACTCTTAACATCCATATGAAAAACCTTAAATCCTTTAAATGAAGCAAACACCAAAAACATTCGAATAGCCTCCAATCTAGCAACCGGAGCATAAACCTCATCATAATCAATCTTGGGAATTTTCTGATAACCTCTTATAACCAATCTTTCTTTGTTCCGGATCACGATACCTTGGCCATCTTTCTTATTTTTCAAAACTCACTTCAGGCCATACGGTTTACAAAATTATGGTGGAATCACCAAACGTCAAACACTCAAATGATTGATCTGTTGTAGTTCTTCCTGCATAGCTGAAACCCACTCATCATACTGCAATGCATCTTTGACGTCTTCAGGTTCGACTTGTGACACGAAGCAACAGTGCGCATTCCTGAAGATTCTTTCGGTCTGATTCAAATGAGTATAAAAATTAGTAACAACATTTGCAGAGGGTGTGGCGCGCTCATCTGAAGTAGAAGTTCCGTCTGTCTTAGCACCTGAAACACCTGCAGGGTCAAATATATATAATCATCAAAATGTTTAGGGAGGGATACCGTTCGACTAGACCGTCGTAGCCTGTCGGTCTCAGTTGATTCTTCCGTTGTGGTCTGAATATGTTCCTCTGTCATTGTTTGAGTTGGTTCCTCATTCACCACATCATCAAATACTTCATTAAGAAATACCTCCCCCCCCTCAGATTGTAATGTTGTCTCTTGTAATTGAGGAACAGAATCATCAGAATCCGATTCATCATTATTTGGCCTAGTTACCGGTGCACTTTATTCAGCTACAATCGGTATATTAGTTTGCACACGCACATCAGACATGCGTTCAGCGGAGATACACATGTTGTATATCATTTGTGCTGCAATCTCTTCATCCTCAGAGTTATCCTCAGGTAGATGGAATGACTCAAACAAATCATCATAATTAAACTACCATGAATACCCTCTACTAGCTGGAATAGAAGCATGCCTTTGAATATCGATTTTTGTACATTCTTCAACAGACCGAGAATCCAAACTATATACTCTTTTACACGCATTTCCATAACCCAAGAATCTTCCCGTAGCCGCTTTCGGATTGAATTTCCCACCTGTATCCCGAACCATAATGGTACAAATAGAACCAAACGGCTCAAGATGTTTGATATTTGGTTTTCTTTTCAATAGCAGCTCATAACATGTCTTGCCGTGATGTTTCTGAAAAAGAACGTTATTCATTGTAAAACACGCATTTGAAATTGCTTCACTCCAAAATGAAACAGGTAATTCTGAGTCAGCCAACATGGTTCTGGCAGTCTCGATTAGAGTTCTATTCTTTCTCTTAGCTACACCATTCATCCGTGGAGTGTACGGTGAACTGAATTGTTGTTGAATACCTCTTTCATTATAGAATTCTTCCATCTTCTGATTCTTAAATTCGGTCCCATTATCTGTCCGGATCCTTCTTACTCTCAACTTGTACAATGTTTCAAGTCTCGTGATCAGCAACTTGATTTGATCAAACGTATCAGCTTTACTTTTCAGCATCACTACCAATGTGAAACGCGAGTATTCATCAGTAACCACTAAACAGTATAAATGTCCAGTGATACTCTTCTTGTTGATTGGACCAAAAAGATCCATATGAAAAAGCACAAAAGGAGTATCAATGGAATGATGTTTCTTAACTTTATGTGGTTTTTTGGCTTGCTTCCCTTTCTTACACGATAGACATCCATCTAGAACATGAAACCCTTTGACATTAACTCCTTCAACCAATTTGTTATGAACTAAGTGGTTCATCTTTCTGAAGCTTAAATGACCCATCCGTTTATGCCACAAGATAGACTCTTGTTCAGTAGCTTTGGACACGAAAGCCTGCTGCCCTGTTGCTGCTTTAACAAAATCCTTTGACGTATCCAGAATATATAGGTTCTGAAATCTTGGTGTCGTCATCAGAATCATGTTTTCAGGAACTTTGTAATCTTTTCTCATAATATAACACTACTGCTCGTCAAATAGAACTTTATGCCTTTTATCACAAACTTGAGAAATCGACTGCAGGTTATTCGTCATCTCTTTAACATAACTCACTTTATCAAAAATGACTGAGGAATTAGAAATCATTCCTTGAGCAGTAATAAAACCTCCTTGATCACCCGTAAAAGAAAAAGGTCCGCCTTTAATAGATTTAACATCGTAAAGCAGAGACATGTTTTCTGTCATGTGCGTAAATGCCCTACTATCAATAATCCATGTATTTTTGTTTAGACTGTAGGTAACCTGCACACGTAGAGAAAAATGATTAGTTTAAGGTGGATACCCATGCTTTATTAGCAATGGGTTTCCCGTTGACATTAACAGCCTTATCATCTTCCTTGTCATTAGCAACACCCGAGCTGCTAGCCCCAATTACTCCATCCTTATTTTCCACCTTTGATTTTTATGCAAAGGTTTCTTAAAGTAAACATTGTTTTGATCAACCTCTAAATCATTTACTGATTTGAACGGATGTGCAGGAATCACATGTTTTTCAGGCTTCCCAGAGGTAGGTCTAGAAGACATATGATTCTTTTGAGAAGAAGCTGATCTATAGTTGTGATATTTCTTAGGGCGACTCAGCTCAATTCTCCTCCTGGGGGCTATGAACCTTTTCAGACAATTAATTTCCCTATAACCTCCCATCCCATAATGAAAACATGAACGAGTAGTTTCTACATTATCATCCCTATGATAAGAGTCAAACCTAGGGTTATATGCAGGTGGGGATCTAGGTCTTTGAGGTCTAGGTGGAGACTTCCTTTACACAGGTAATCTCTCAGGAGTCCTAACCGGAGACCTTTTTGGTGGAGGAACATACTTTGGCGGTGAGTTACATGCTAGTTTCAAGAAATCATCCTCCTAAAAACTAGGACCTTTAATAAATTTAATTAGGGATCGGTTCCTAATTCTGATTGGTCTCTGATTAGCGGGGTTCTTCAAAATAGTTAATGGCTTGGGGTTAGGTTTCTCTACCTTTTCAGTCTTATCTACCCTTCCCTTAGAAGTCTCAAGTTTATCTACCCTTTTACCCTTATCCTGTGTCACAACGGGTTGAATCAGAAAAAAATCCTCACCAAACTGTTTCTCTGGTGGTGAGAAGCTATAATCATGCTCAAATGGTGAAGGACACTGTTTATAGTCATTACTAGTTTCTTTGCCTCCTACATTCTGACAATACTCTAATACAAATTCAGACCTCTTATAGATATATGCCTTATCTTTTTCAGTTTCATAACTAATCCAAAAGGATTCATTTTCTCTCTTAAGGTCATCTATCTCAGATCTGCCTCAATATGGTCTAAGTGTTCAAGAGCACATTAGACTTCAAATTAGTCACCTTGTCCTTTAGAGATTTGATGATCTCCCTAAACTCTTTCTCTCTAGTCTTATAGAACATATTATCCTCATACTGTCTCTTAAGGGTCTCATTACCTTTCTTAAGCAATTCAATTTCCTGTTCTAAGGCAATACAGTTATTACAATTTAGGCAAATCTCAGTTAACTTCTTAACCTGTTCTTCTAATGTAACACATTTACTACAGGCCTTTACAGATTCTCTAGGTTCTTTAAGTTTCAAATCTAAACTAACACAATTTTCATAAACAGTATAAGTTTCGGATTGTACCTTTGCTTTGTTAGAAGAATCTTCCATAAAAGCATAGAGAGGCATGACTTTCTCCTCAACTTGACCAGATTCTGATTCAGATTCCGATTCTGATTTTGGGCTCGAGCTATCTGACCCAATCTCCAAGTTACCCATATTTTCAACATTTACCTTCTCAGTAACATTACCAGTCATAACACCATCAATAGCAGAACTGCTTCCAGAAAACTAACCATCATTCTCACAAGACTTCCAAGATTCATCGTCTGAGGATGAGGACTCACTGTCTGTCCATACATCCCCATCATTTGTGAATGGCCCACTTAAACTTTTCTTCCACCTTTTTATTCACAATCTCTCGACACAAGTAATTAGCCCAGTACCATGCTCGGTAAAATCTTTCTTCCATTTTGCATCCAAGGCATTTGCAAAACTTATCTCATCCAACACATCCCATCTTTTCTCTCTCAGCTTTCTCTTTCTCAATCTCTTTTTTTTATAGATCTCTTTCTCAATCTCTTCCTCTGTCATCTGAACTCTCACAACATTAGCATGATGATCATAAGTATCAGTCACATCGATAGACCAGTCATACACTTCATCTTCATATGTTGCAGCCAAGGCTTTAGAAGACTCTTCTGTAATCGATATGTTGATCTTGGCTTTAGGTTCTCGATTCTGATTGTGAAATGGATTATGAAAACTTGGTTGCTTTGGCTTACTACAGTTTCTCTTGAAATGACCCAACTCATTACAATTGTGACATCTCACTTTATTCATATCGAAGCCAAACTTGGTGTTCTTGTTGACACCCAGATTCTTCTCACCAGTTTTCTGCAGATACATCTTAGCCCTTCAAATCACACTACCCATAGCCCAGAGGATGTCCATCTTCTCTATTTCATTCTCATCAATCTAATCATAATCCTCGTGTTCCAAATGACTGTTCCTGATATGTCCATTCAACAGATCATTGTATGAGTTCACAACCATAGCAACAAATGCCATATCCTCCTCAACCCCTTGAATAGTACACAATCGAATTTTATCTGTTTTGAGAATCTCAGAACTCTCATCTTTGCTTGAAGTGGTATGATGAAGAACACTTTGGGGAGCTGGAGTAACATAGCTAGATGTCAATTTTTGGCTGTTGGAAGTGAAAGCTGTCTAAGGAGGTGCATGTTTCTTGTTGGTAGAACCAATAGCTGGAGCTTTGTAAACAACGGGGTTTTGAACCACTTCTAATCTTTTCAAACGTTCCTGCAATTCTAGTTCCTTCGCCTGCAACTTAGTAACAAAACTACTAAAAGAATTATTCAAAATCACACACGATTGCTTAATTTGATGCACGATAGGATCCCACTTAACGGGCAAACCCTTACGAAAACATTGCACAATCTTCTTATTCGTGAAAGTAATATCAGATCTCTTAAGCTCTGTCATTAAAGTGACGATACCTAGCAATAGCCACCTCCAAAGACTCATCAGGTTGAACCGCGAAATTCTTCCATTCCTTCTTCAACACTTTACCCTTGGTCTTTCTATACTCAGCACTACCCTCAACGCCACTTTCAATCGCATTCCAAACTCCATAGGTGGTTGTATGCGTCTCAAACTGATGAAAAATCTCCTTTGAGAGAGCCTGTGTAAGGTGGCTGAAAGCCTTACACTCTAAATTATAGTCCTCTCTTTCTTGAGCTGAAAGTTCCATAGGAGTCTTTGGTTTATCATGATCCTTGAGAGGAAACATATATTCGATCTTCAAACTGTTATAGAGTCTAGAATCAATTCCGTTTAACGAGATTAAGAACCTAGGTTTCCATTCATCATAATCATCAAGAAATTCAAGCCTAGGAATATGATACGAACTTCCTATCTCATTTTCAGTCTAAAGTAACTTATGTAGACCCGAAGAAGAGGCACCAACGTAAGCGGATTGTGTTTCAAAAGTCTCAACTTGATTTGACATTGTAACCGTACGGTTGCAATACACGGATGCACGAAAATAGCACGATTGCAAGTCTAACACGGATGCACAAACACGGTTGCAAGGTTACACGGTTGCAGGTGTAATCGGGCTGGAGTTATACGGTTGCAGTATGTAACCGGGCGGGTGCAAGATGTATCTGTACGATTGCCAAATTACATGGTTTTAGATTAAACGGATGGGATTTGCACGAATGCAAGGGTGTATCTGTATGGTTGTGGTAACCGGGTAGTGTATTCGTAAGGTTGCAGAGTGTAACTGTACGGTTGTGTTCTTGGTGAATTCTGGGCAGAAAACTGCACCAAAATTAGGGTTTTGGTTTGGAAGGGTCTAGCACTCGATCTGGATCAAAATCTAGAATTTATTACGTCCAAAAGAATGATTTTTACTAGATTAACATCTTTAACTAACAAAAACACGGATTAACTCGTAAATTTTTTAAGATTTGATGATTTCTTCACAAAAACACCAAACCCACAACTTTAGAAAACGATTTTGACACCAAACCGATCAAATAATCACACCTACAACTCTAATACCACTTGTAGGATCGTGTAAACAAGATTAAACAATCTAATCTTCAATATCGAGTGCGGGATAACTCGATATTGGGTTTTACTATCAAAACAATCAATCAATCAACGATCTTAAGTTGTTATATGACTTTAGGATAATTAAGATCAACCCAAACAAATGCTAGACGACCACGGATTCGGCTTTGACACTTAGGAAGGTTTAGGATACGTATTTAACACTTAGGAAGGTTTAGGATACGTAACGCTAACAATGAACCCGAATTGACCTCTATATACATTCAGCACGTGCAACCGTGCGGTTGCAGCTTGCAACTGTGCAGTAGCCCAATGGACCTGTGCGGATGCATACCTGCATCCCTGCAGTTGCACTCCAGGTGTATAAACTAAATATTCAAGTGTATTAACTCGTAAACTATTATACACCGACTACTATAATGAACTTAGGGACTAACGTAATGCACCAACAATAATACAATTTTTACAGTCTTCGTAAGAATTTTGATTTAATTTTTATCAATGGTATGATATGATTATCTTAAACGATTGATACCTATTTTTCCTCAACTAAATTCCTCTCTTCTTTAGCGAAATGATGGATTTTATCAATAACTAGTAGGCAAAGCTCGTGTGTTGCATGAATTGGCCCTAAATTTCAAGATTTTGATGTTAATGTTTTAAATGATTACATCATCGAGATGATTAAGATCCTTGATGAGTACGCCGTTGTAAATTCATGTAAAATTAATTAACAGATGTAAATAATCACACAAAATCTTGTGTAAACCATGATGTTCTCCGATACACACCCATAGCTTCCGATAATAATATCTAATATATTAAGGTTAGATATTTAATCAAACAACTTACAGCCGATTTGTCACAAAATGAACAGAAAACACGAATGTAAACAAAATAATCGTTTCTACTGTAACATAAACAATTACAATCACATTGCTAAAATATATTACTAACGTATCAAAATTCAAATAAACAAAAAATTATTATCACAATAAACGTAAATAAAATTTATCAAAGTATACACACATTTAATTAAAATGAACATACAATATCTATTACGTTTTTTGATAGTATCAAATTGTTGGTTTAATGTGCACGTCATAACACAAATCTATACTACCGCTTATATACAGGCCTATGAGGTCACACACTTTAGCATTTAGACACCAATTATTATATATTGTTGATATATAATTATAACCTGTAGTTCAAAAAGTATAGTTTAATTAAATACGATTTAATTATATGTAAAATACTCAATGGGTCGTTGGACCACAAATTATTAAAATGGACTTATTTTAATAATACTCTATGAAAGCTTGCAGCTAAAGTTTAAAACATTTTATCACATGATTTGATTTCCTAAATCTAGTTGATTTTGTAGAATGTTATAAAATTAACTAGAAAGATATGAGGAGATATAATTAAATCTTTTGAAAAAGTGTTTTATTTTTTTTGCTTGGTCAACATACGGCACAGAGACAAAAATAAAATTGTTTTTTTGTTCTTTTTCTTTTCTTTGCTTGAGCCTTGAAGAAAAACATATATAAATAAGGGTGTAGTATTTTTGTGAGGTGAGACACACAAGACACACACAAGAAAAAGAAAAGAATTTGAAACCTATTGAGTTGAATATTACTGAATTAATAGAAACAAAAGGAGGTTTTATTGTTGTTGTTGGCAACAAAAGAAAAGAAACCATAAGTTTTCTTTTGGATCTCCACTTATACATATGCTATTGTTACTTTTCGGTTGATGTCAAGAAAATTAAATGAGATTGTTTTGTTTTATTTTCTATAAATACGTTGAAACAATATGGGATATTGTTTATGGGTTATATGGACTAGCATCCGGTCGGTGTTGTTCGACGTGCTGTGTGTAGTGACCCGAACTTTTCCATGTTTATATATATATATATATATTAAATGAAATTGTTATTTACATGATTAAGTGTTTCCAACATATTAAGCAATCAAACTTGTTAAGACTTGATTAATTAAAATAGGTTTCATATAGACAATTGACCACCCAAGTTGACCGGTGATTCACGAACGTTAAAACTTGTAAAAACTATATGATGACATATATATGGTTATATATATAGTTAATATGATATTATGATAAGTAAACATATCATTAAGTATATTAATAATGAACTACATATGTAAAAACAAGACTACTAACTTAATGATTTTGAAACGAGACATATATGTAACGATTATCGTTGTAACGACATTTAATGTATATATATCATATTAAGAGATATTCGTACTTCATAATATCATGATAATATAATAATTTAAAATCTCATTTGATATTATAAACATTGGGTTAACAACATTTAACAAGATCGTTAACCTAAAGGTTTCAAAACAACACTTACATGTAACGACTAACGATGACTTAACGACTCAGTTAAAATGTATATACATGTAGTGTTTTAATATGTATTCATACACTTTTGAAAGACTTAAAGACACTTATCAAAATACTTCTACTTAACAAAAATGCTTACAATTACATCCTCGTTCAGTTTCATCAACAATTCTACTCGTATGCACCCGTATTCGTACTCGTACAATACACAGCTTTTAGATGTATGTACTGTTGGTATATACACTCCAATGATCAGCTCTTAGCAGCCCATGTGAGTCACCTAACACATGTGGGAACCATCATTTGGCAACTAGCATGAAATATCTCATAAAATTACAAAAATATGAGTAATCATTCATGACTTATTTACATGAAAACAAAATTACATATCCTTTATATCTAATCCATACACCAACGACCAAAAACACCTACAAACACTTTCATTCTTCAATTTTCTTCATCTAATTGATCTCTCTCAAGTTCTATCTTCAAGTTCTAATTGTTCTTCATAAATTCTACAAGTTCTAGTTTCATAAAATCAAGAATACTTCCAAGTTTGCTAGCTTACTTCCAATCTTGTAGAGTGATCATCCAACCTCAAGAAATCTTTCTTATTTACAGTAAGATATCTTTCTAATACAAGGTAATACTCATATTCAAACTTTGATTCAATTTCTATAACTATAACAATCTTATTTCGAGTGAAAATCTTACTTGAACTGTTTTCGTGTCATGATTCTGCTTCAAGAACTTTCAAGCCATCCAAGGATCCTTTGAAGCTAGATCCATTTTTCTCATTTCCAGTAGCTTTATCCAGAAAACTTGAGGTAGTAATGATTTTCATAACATCATTCGATTCATACATATAAAGCTATCTTATTCGAAGGTTTAAACTTGTAATCACTAGAACATAGTTTAGTTAATTCTAAACTTGTTCGCAAACAAAAGTTAATCCTTCTAACTTGACTTTTAAAATCAACTAAACACATGTTCTATATCTATATGATATGCTAACTTAATGATTTAAAACCTGGAAACACAAAAAACACCGTAAAACCGGATTTACGCCGTCGTAGTAACACGCGGGCTGTTTTGGGTTAGTTAATTAAAAACTATGATAAACTTTGATTTAAAAGTTGTTCTTCTGGGAAAATAATTTTTCTTATGAACATGAAACTATATCCAAAAATCATGGTTAAACTCAAAGTGGAAGTATGTTTTCTAAAATGGTCATCTAGACGTCGTTCTTTCGACTGAAATGACTACCTTTACAAAAACGACTTGTAACTTATTTTTCCGACTATAAACCTATAATTTTTTTGTTTTGATTCATAAAATAGAGTTCAATATGAAACCATAGCAATTTGATTCACTCAAAACGGATTTAAAATGAAGAAGTTATGGGTAAAACAAGATTGGTAACAAATCTATATTAATCATATCCTAGCTAACTTATATTGTATTATACATGTATTCTAATATATTATGTAATCTTGGGATACCACAGACACGTATTCAAATGTTTTGACATATCATATCGACCCATGTGTATATATTATTTGGAACAACCATAGACACTCTATATGCAGTAATGTGGGAGTTAGCTATACAGGGTTGAGGTTGATTCTAAAAATATATATACTTTGAGTTGTGATCTAGCCTGAGACGTGTATACACTGGGTTGTGGATTGATTCAAGATAATATATATCAATTTTTTCTGTACATCTAACGTTGGACAACTAGTTGTAGGTTACTAACGAGGACAGCTGACTTAATAAACTTAAAATATCAAAATGTATTAAAGTTGTTGTAAATATATTTTGAATATACTTTGATATATATGTACATATTTGTTATAGGTTCGTGAATCGACCAGTGGCCAAGTCTTACTTCCCGACGAAGTAAAAATCTGTGAAAGTGAGTTATAGTCCCACTTTTAAAATCTAATATTTTTGGGATGAGAATACATGCAGGTTTTATAAATGATTTACAAAATAGACACAAGTACGTGAAACTACATTCTATGGTTGAATTATCGAAATCGAATATGCCCCTTTTTATTAAGTCTGGTAATCTAAGAATTAGGGAACAGACACCCTAATTGACGCGAATCCTAAAGATAGATCTATTGGGCCTAACAAACCCCATCCAAAGTACCGGATGATTTAGTACTTCGGAATTTATATCATATCCGAAGGGTGTCCCGAAATGATGGGGATATTCTTATATATGCATCTAGTTAATGTCGGTTACCAGGTGTTCACCATATGAATGATTTTTATCTCTATGTATGGGATGTATATTGAAATATGAAATCTTGTGGTCTATTGTTACGATTTGATATATATAGGTTAAACCTATAACTCACCAACATTTTTGTTGACGTTTAAAGCATGTTTATTCTCAGGTGAATATTAAGAGCTTCTGCTGTTGCATACTAAAATAAGGACAAGATTTGGAGTCCATGTTTGTATGATATTATGTAAAAACTGCATTCAAGAAACATATGTCGATGTAATATATTTCTATTGTAAACCATTATGTAATGGTCGTGTGTAAACATTATATTTTAGATTATCATTATTTAATCATCTACGTAATGCTTTTGAAACCTTTATTGATAAAATAAAGGTTATAGTTGTTTTGAAAATGAATGTAGTCTTTGAAAAACGTCTCATATAGAGGTCAAAACCTCGCAACGAAATCAATTAATATGGAACGTTTATAATCAATATGAACGGGACATTTCAGTTGGCATCAGAGCTGGTATAATTCCGTCCATGTGTGGCGGGTTAGTCGTAAAGGAGGTTCTCACAGTGTTACCTGTGACGAAGCATTGGCTCTTACTCCTTGCGATCCCTTACGAGGGTTGGCAGTAGCCGAGAGGCAGGCCCTAAAATCAGTATCTGAGGTACACTCAGTGGTCACCAGGCGGTTAGCTGAGAAGGTACTGGGTGGGACGGTGGTTGTCCCCAACTGTATTTCAGTTGGTATCCGAGCGTTGGTCTTAGAGAACCAGAATTTTGCATTAGTGTTTCTTATCGAGTTTGTTAGGATGCATTAGTGAGTCTGGACTTCGACCGTGTTTACTTGAAAAATGATTGCTTAATAAATTTTGTTGGAAACTATATATTTTTAACATGTGAATATTATGTGATATATTAATCTCTTAACGCGTTTGATATTATGTGATAGATGTCTACCTCTAGAACAAGTCCCATTGACTCACCTAATAATAATGAAGAGTCAAATGTAAATTGGAATGATTCGTGGACTGATTCACAAGTTCCCGAAGAGGAACCGGAAGAAGAGTTGGAACCGGAAGAAGAATCGGAACCGGAAGAAGAAATAGAACCAGTGGGGGAAATAATAAAACGGTTAAGTAGAAGAAAATCCTCAACCAACCGACCAAAGTTAATTATGGTCAATGGTGTTTCCGCCAAGGAAGCAAAGTATTGGGAGGATTACCAATTCTCCGATGAATCGGATCCCGACAAGGATTCCGATGATGTTATAGAAATTACCCCAACACAATTTAATAAGCAAAAGAGAACAATAGGGGAAAGAGCATAAAAATAGAGAAATTTGATTCCAAACCCGATGAACTTTATATGTATCATCAACACCCGTATTTCTTAAGTTGTGACAATAACCCGAGAACCTCTAAACCACCAGGTTTTTCTAAACCAATGTGTAAAACGACGGCTTGTATTAGGGGAACATCATATATCCCTAGAAACTTGGCAAAACGAACCAAAACCGAAGAAGAAGAAACGAGCGAGTCGGAATAAGATAGTTGTATTCGTGTGGTGTAATATATGTAATATAGTGTGCTTATGCTTTATGATATATGTAAAAATTGCTTGTATTAATAAGTATTTTTTTTTATGAATCTAACTCTTGTTTATTTACAGTATAAAAACACAAAATGGATAGACAACCCAATATTTTAAGAGACCAACCCGGAGACATGATTGATGAAATCTTGTCTAGAGTCGGTCAGAATTCCTCGGCACAACTATTTAAGGCGAGATAAGTTTGTAAGACATTCGAAGAACGTTCTAAGAATGCCTTGATTTATAAAAGGCTTTCGTTCGAAAGATGGGGGATATCACATTGGGAAATCCATAAGTTACGATGTGTTTACTTTGACGCATATATTGCGGGGAACCCAAATGCTATTTTACGCAACGGGTTAAGAAATTATTTTGACTCAATATATCCGAATATAGGACTTCGTGATTTAGAAAAAGTGGCTAACATGCAACATAAAGAAGCATGTTATGCTTACGGGTTAGGAATGTTCGCTTCTCACCAAAGTGAGAACAAGAACATCGGGCTACAACTATTAAACAAAACGTTCCCACAAGTGACGGAGTCGGTAATTGGGGTAAGAAATGAGGTTTTTAGGTTATTACGAGACTGTTGGTCATTACGTAACCTTCATCCTTTTGACGACGTTACAACACATTGTCTTACTATCGGTCACAACGGTTATGTTCTACAAAACCAAGGATGGGAAGTGGTATTAGTAAAACCAGAATGCATGACTTGTTTCTGGACGTATGAATTACGTGTCTTTATTGCCTTTGCCGAACGCCTTATTTATTAACTAGAATTATCTTCGCAACTACTTTGTATCAAAGTTTTATGTGCTATATTTCATGCTATATGTAAAAAAAAGCGGTATTGTAAGTTTGCAAGTTATTGTATAAAGGTTTGAATATGATATATTTTTTTTTTTGTGATTAGTTTTTCATATAGAATTGCAGTAGTTGAAATGGTATGTTAGCTACTAAGTATGAACTTAACGGGTAGGTACTACCCGAATTAAAGAGTATAAAACGCTAATATGAAGAAAGAGCTTTTATAAATAAGTTCATATTACGCTACGAAATACTATTGACTACTCTTGATATTCTATATGATTAACTCGTTTCATTTGATTATTTTGAAGGAAATGGCACCGACTACTCGACACACCTTGAATATGAGCGAAGAGGAATTTCGTGCCTTTCTTGCTTCAAACATAGCCGCAGTACAGGCTACGCTACATACCAACAATAACCTTGGATCTAGCAGTACAGGAAATCGTATAGGATGCACCTACAAAGAATTCACTGCCTGCAAACCTTTAGAATTTGATGGAATTGAAGGACCGATCGGATTGAAACGGTGGACCGAGAAGGTCGAATCTGTGTTTGCCATAAGTAAGTGTACTGAAGAGGACAAAGTGAAGTACGCTACGCATACCTTCACAGGTTCTGCGTTAACATGGTGGAATACCTATCTAGAGCAAGTGGGACAAGATGATGCTTACGCACTATCGTGGTCAGCATTCAAGCACTTGATGAACGAGAAGTACCGTCCCAGAACTGAGGTCAATAAGCTCAAGACAGAACTTAGAGGGTTACGAACCCAAGGATTTGATATTACCACGTACGAAAGACGATTCACAGAATTATGCCTATTGTGTCCGGGAGCGTTCGAAGATGAGGAAGAGAAGATCGACGCATTTGTGAAAGGATTACCGGAAAGAATCCAAGAAGATATAAGTTCACACGAGCCCGCCTCCATACAACAGGCATGTAGAATGGCTCACAAACTAGTGAACCAGATTGAAGAAAGAATTAAAGAACAGACTGCTGAAGAGGCCAATGTGAAGCAAGTCAAAAGAAAGTGGGAGGAAAACGGTGATAAGAATCACCAATACAACAACAACAGCAATTACAACAATAATCGCAACAACTATCCCAACAATCGCAACATCAATCGCAACTACAACAAACGGCCCAACAACAACAACAACAACAGCAACTACAACAATCATCCCAACAACAATAATAACTGCAACAACAACAACAACAATCAGAAGCAGCTATGCCAAAGGTGTGAAAAGTATCACTCGGGGTTCTGCACAAAATTTTGCAACAAGTGTAAAAGAAATGGTCATAGTGCGGCGAAGTGTGAGCTCTACGGACCAGGGGTTAACAGAACGAAAGGAACAAATGGTGTCGGAACGAGTAATCGCGGAGCAAGTAGTGTCGGAGCAAGTTATGCCAATGTAGTTTGTTATAAATGTGGAAAACCGGGCCACATTATTAGAAATTGCCCGGGCAGGAGAACACAAATGGATAAGGCCGCGGAAGAGTTTTCAATATTAATGCGGAAGAGGCACAGGAAGACCCGGAGCTTGTTACGGGTACGTTTCTTATTGACAATAAATCTGCTTACGTTTTATTTGATTCGGGTGCGGATAGAAGCTATATGAGTAGAGATTTTTGTGCTAAATTAAGTTATCCATTGACGCCTCTGGATAGTAAATTTTTACTCGAATTAGCAAATGGTAAATTAATTTCAGCAGATAATATATGTCGGAATCGAGAAATTAAACTGGTTAGCGAAACATTTAAGATTAACTTGATACCAGTAGAGTTAGGGAGTTTTGATGTGATAATCGGTATGGACTGGTTGAAAGAAGTGAAAAAGGAAAACCCTTAATGGTGTACGGAGAAAAGGGCAACACGAAGCTACATCTTATTAGTAATTTGAAAGCACAAAAACTAATAAGAAAAGGTTGCTATGCTGTTCTAGCACACGTCGAGAAAGTACAAACTGAAGAAAAGAATATCAATTATGTTCCCGTCGCAAAAGAATTTCCCGATGTATTTTTGAAAGAATTACCGGGATTACCCCCACATCGATCCGTTGAATTTCAAATAGATCTTATACCAGGAGCTGCACCAATAGCTTGTGCTCCTTACAGACTGCACCCAGCGAGATGAAAGAACTGCAAAGCCAATTATAAGAACTTTTAGAGCGTGGTTTCATTCGACCAAGCACATCACCGTGGGGAGCTCCTGTTTTGTTTGTCAAGAAGAAAGATGGTACATTCAGGTTGTGTATCGACTACCGAGAGTTGAACAAACTTTCCATCAAGAACCGCTACCCACTACCGAGAATCGACGACTTATTTGATCAACTACAAGGCTCGTCTGTTTATTCAAAGATTGACTTACGTTCCGGGTATCATCAAATGCGGGTGAAAGAAGATGATATTCCAAAGACTGCTTTCAGAACACGTTACGGTCATTACGAGTTTATGGTCATGCCGTTTGGTTTAACTAATGCACCAGCTGTGTTCATGGACCTTATGAACCGAGTGTGTGGACCATACCTTGACAAGTTTGCCATTGTTTTCATTGATGACATACTTATTTACTCAAAGAATGACCAAGAACACGGTGAACATTTGAGAAAGGTGTTAGAAGTATTGAGGAAGGAAGAATTGTACGCTAAGTTTTCAAAGTGTGCATTTTGGTTGGAAGAAGTTCAATTTCTCGGTCACATAGTGAACAAAGAAGGTATTAAGGTGGATCCGGCAAAGATGGAAACTGTTGAAAAGTGGGAAACCCCGAAAACTCCGAAACACATACGCCAGTTTTTAGGACTAGCTAGTTACTACAGAAGGTTCATCTAAGACTTTTCCAGAATAGCAAAACCCTTGACTGCATTAACGCATAAAGGGAAGAAATTTGAATGGAAGGATGAACAAGAGAAAGCGTTTCAGTTATTGAAGAAAAAGCTAACTACGGCACCTATATTGTCATTGCCTGAAGGGAATGATGATTTTGTGATTTATTGTGACGCATCAAAGCAAGGTCTCGGTTGTGTATTAATGCAACGAACGAAGGTGATTGCTTATGCGTCTAGACAATTGAAGATTCACGAACAAAATTATTTGACGCATGATTTGGAATTAGGCGCGGTTGTTTTTGCATTAAAGACTTGGAGGCACTACTTATATGGGGTCAAAAGTATTATATATACCGACCACAAAAGTCTTCAACACATATTTAATCAGAAACAACTGAATATGAGGCAGCATAGGTGGATTGAATTATTGAATGATTACGACTTTGAGATTCGTTACCACCTGGGAAAGGCAAATGTGGTAGCCGACGCCTTGAGCAGGAAGGACAGAGAACCCATTCGAGTAAAATCTATGAATATAATGATTCACAATAACCTTACTACTCAAATAAAGGAGGCGCAACAAGGAGTTTTAAAAGAGGGAAATTTAAAGGATGAAATACCCAAAGGATCGGAGAAGCATCTTAATATTCGGGAAGACGGAACCCGGTATAGGGCTGAAAGGATTTGGGTACCAAAATTTGGAGATATGAGAGAAATGGTACTTAGAGAAGCTCATAAAACCAGATACTCAATACATCCTGGAACGGGGAAGATGTACAAGCATCTCAAGAAACATTTTTTGTGGCCGGGTATGAAAGCCTATGTTGCTAAATACGTAGGAGAATGTTTGACGTGTTCTAAGGTCAAAGCTGAACATCAGAAACCATCAGGTTTACTTCAACAACCCGAAATCCCGGAATGGAAATGGGAAAACATTACCATGGATTTCATCACTAAATTGCCAAGGACTACAAGTGGTTTTGATACTATTTGGGTAATAGTTGATCGTCTCACCAAATCAGCACACTTCCTGCCAATAAGAGAAGATGACAAGATGGAGAAGTTAGCACGACTGTATTTGAAGGAAGTCGTCTCCAGACATGGAATACCAATCTCTATTATCTCTGATAGGGATGGCAGATTTATTTCAAGATTCTGGCAGACATTACAGCAAGCATTAGGAACTCATCTAGACATGAGTACTGCCTATCATCCACAAACTGATGGGCAGAGCGAAAGGACGATACAAACGCTTGAAGACATGCTACGAGCATGTGTTCTTGATTTCAGAAACAGTTGGGATCGACATCTACCGTTAGCAGAATTTTCCTACAACAACAGCTACCATTCAAGCATTGAGATGGCACCGTTAGAAGCACTTTATGGTAGAAAGTGTAGGTCTCCGATTTGTTGGAGTGAAGTGGGGGATAGACAGATTATGGGTCCGGAGATAATACAAGAAACTACCGAGAAGATCATCCAAATTTAATAACGGTTGAAAACCGCCCAAAGTCGACAAAAGAGCTATGCTGACATTAAAAGAAAAGATATAGAATTTGAAATTGGAGAGATGGTCATGCTTAAAGTTGCACCTTGGAAAGGTGTTGTTCGATTGGTAAACGAGGGAAATTAAATCCAAGGTATATCGGACCATTCAAGATTATTGATCGTGTCGGACCAGTAGCTTACCGACTTGAGTTACCTCAACAACTCGTGGCTGTACATAACACTTTCCATGTCTCGAATTTGAAGAAATGTTTTGCTAAAGAAGATCTCACTATTCTGTTAGATGAAATCCAAATCAACGAAAAACTTCAATTCATCGAAGAACCCGTCGAAATAATGGATCGTGAGGTTAAAAGACTTAAGCAAAACAAGATACCAATTGTTAAGGTTCGATGGAATGCTCGTAGAGGACCCGAGTTCACCTGGGAACGAGAAGATCAGATGAAGAAGAAATACCCGCATTTATTTCCGGAAGATACGTCAACACCTCCAACTGCTTAAAATTTCGGGACAAAATTTATTGAACTGGTAGGTACTGTAGTGACCCGAACTTTTCCATGTTTATATATATATATTAAATGAAATTGTTATTTACATGATTAAGTGTTTCCAACATATTAAGCACCCAAGTTGACCGGTGATTCACGAACGTTAAAACTTGTAAAAACTATATGATGACATATACATGGTTATATATATAGTTAACATGATATTATGATAAGTAAACATATCATTAAGTATATTAATAATGAACTACATATGTAAAAACAAGACTACTAACTTAATGATTTTGAAACGAGACATATATGTAACGATTATCGTTGTAACGACATTTAATGTATATATATCATATTAAGAGATATTCGTACATCATAATATCATGATAATATAATAATTTAAAATCTCGTTTGATATTATAAACATTGGGTTAACAACATTTAACAGATCGTTAACCTAAAGGTTTCAAAACAACACTTACATGTAATGACTAACGATGACTTAACGACTCAGTTAAAATGTATATACATGTAGTGTTTTAATATGTATTCATAAACTTTTGAAAGACTTTAATACACTTATCAAAATACTTCTACTTAACAAAAATGCTTACAATTACATCCTCGTTCAGTTTCATCAACAATTCTACTCGTATGCACCCGTATTCGTACTCGTACAATACACAGCTTTTAGATGTATGTACTATTGGTATATACACTCCAATGATCAGCTATTAGCAGCCCATGTGATTCACCTAACACATGTGGGAACTATCATTTGGCAACTAGCATGAAATATCTCATAAAATTACAAAAATATGAGTAATCATTCATGACTTATTTACATGAAAACAAAATTACATATCCTTTATATCTAATCCATACACCAACGACCAAAAACACCTACAAACACTTTCATTCTTCAATTTTCTTCATCTAATTGATCTCTCTCAAGTTCTATCTTCAAGTTCTAAGTGTTCTTCATAAATTCTACAAGTTCTAGTTTCATAAAATCAAGGGTACTTCCAAGTTTGCTAGCTTACTTCCAATCTTGTAGAGTGATCATCCAACCTCAAGAAATCTTTCTTATTTATAGTAAGATATCTTTCTAATACAAGGTAATACTCATATTCAAACTTTGATTCAATTTCTATAACTATAACAATCTTATTTCGAGTGAAAATCTTACTTAAACTGTTTTCGTGTCATGATTCTGCTTCAAGAACTTTCAAGCCATCCAAGGATCCTTTGAAGCTAGATCCATTTTTCTCATTTCCAGTAGCTTTATCCAGAAAACTTGATGTAGTAATGATGTTCATAACATCATTCGATTCATACATATAAAGCTATCTTATTTGAAGGTTTAAACTTGTAATCACTAGAACATAGTTTAGTTAATTCTAAACGTGTTCGCAAACAAAAGTTAATCCTTCTAATTTGACTTTTAAAATCAACTAAACACATGTTCTATATCTATATGATATGCTAACTTAATGATTTAAAACCTGGAAACACGAAAACACCGTAAAACCGGATTTACGCCGTCGTAGTAATACCGCGGGCTGTTTTGGGTTAGTTAATTAAAAACTATGATAAACTTTGATTTAAAAGTTGTTATTCTGGGAAAATGAGTTTTCTTATGAACATGAAACTATATCCAAAAATCATGGTTAAACTCAAAGTGGAAGTATGTTTTTCAAAATGGTCATCTAGACGTCGTTCTTTCGACTGAAATGACTACCTTTACAAAAACGACTTGTAACTTATATTTCCGACTATAAACCTATACATTTTCTGTTTATATTCATAAAATAGAGTTCAATATGAAACCATAGCAATTTGATTCACTAAAAACAGATTTAAAATGAAGAATTATGGGTAAAACAAGATTGGATAATTTTTCTTGTTGTAGCAACGTGAAAATTGGTAACAAATCTATATTAATCATATCCTAGCTAACTTATATTGTATTATATATGTATTCTAATATATTATGTAATCTTGGGATACCATAGACACGTATGCAAATGTTTTGACATATCATATCGACCCATGTGTATATATTATTTGGAACAACCATAGACACTCTATATGCAGTAATGTGGGAGTTAGCTATACAGGGTTGAGGTTGATTCCAAAAATATATATACTTTGAGTTGTGATCTAGCCTGAGACGTGTATACACTGGCTCGTGGATTGATTCAAGATAATATATATCAATTTTTTCTGTACATCTAACGTTGGACAACTAGTTGTAGGTTACTAACGAGGACAGCTGACTTAATAAACTTAAAACATCAAAATGTATTAAAAGTGTTGTAAATATATTTTGAATATACTTTGATATATATGTACATATTTGTTATAGGTTCGTGAATTGACCAGTGGCTAAGTCTTACTTCCCGACGAAGTAAAAATCTGTGAAAGTGAGTTATAGTCCCACTTTTAAAATCTAATATTTTTGGGATGAGAATACATGCAGGTTTTATAAATGATTTACAAAATAGACACAAGTACGTGAAACTACATTCTATGGTTGAATTATCGAAATCGAATATGCCCCTTTTTATTAAGTCTGGTAATCTAAGAATTAGGGAACAGACACCCTAATTGACGCGAATCCTAAAGATAGATCTATTGGGCCTAACAAACCCCATCCAAAGTACCAGATGCTTTAGTACTTCGAAATTTATATCATATCCGAAGGGTGTCCCGGAATGATGGAGATATTCTTATATATGCATCTTGTTAATGTCGGTTACCAGGTGTTCACCATATGAATGATTTTTATCTCTATGTATGGGATGTATATTGAAATATGAAATCTTGTGGTCTATTGTTACGATTTGATATATATAGGTTAAACCTATAACTCACCAACATTTTTTTTGACGTTTAAAGCATGTTTATTCTCAGGTGAATATTAAGAGCTTCTGCTGTTGCATACTAAAATAAGGACAAGATTTAAAGTCCATGTTTGTATGATATTATGTAAAAACTGCATTCAAGAAACATATGTCGATGTAATATATTTCTATTGTAAACCATTATGTAATGGTCGTGTGTAAACAGTATATTTTAGATTATCATTATTTGATAATCTACGTAATGCTTTTGAAACCTTTATTGATAAAATAAAGGTTATGGTTGTTTTAAAAATGAATGCAATCTTTGAAAAATGTCTCATATAGAGGTCAAAACCTCGCAACGAAATCAATTAATATGGAACGTTTATATAATCAATTCGAACGGGACATTTCACTGTGTGGATCAACCATAGAAATATTCATACACTTTGAATATATGTTTCAAACTAGACATGTAGAGTTCTTTCTACAGTTCTTGCATCGCTCGCTAAAGGTATATCTAAACTCCTCTTTGTGAATTTATTAGTTGACAATTATTAGTGGTGTAATTGGATCTTGTTGGGATCGTTAATCGTGTGAATGTTTTACTTGAAAGTTTATTATAAATAATAAAAGATGTTTATTATTAAATAAAAATATGTTTATTTTCATGTTCCGCTGCGTTTATAAAATTTAAAAGTACACATGGTTTTCCATCAGTGGTATCAGAGCTGCTTTTACACCGTTTTAATTGTCGGGTGTTTATTCTTTAGATCTAGCTTTGTGATGTATTGGTGAAAGTCGAAACCTTTTTGGTTTTTAAAGTCAACGCGATTGATTTAGACTTAACCTCATGATGCACAAATATGATTGAAAGAATATCACTATTTTAAATTGTAGATTTAATTGTTATGGCTTGAATATTTATTATAATTGTTGATTGTTGTATTCCATGGTTATACACATGCATTGTAACCATGGATAAGTCATATATATGTTTTAATAATGTAGTTATTAAAATTGTGATTGCATACATTGCCCGTAATGGCCCGACCTATGTGTTTGATTATATGTGATTGTTGTAATTGTTGATTACGGCAATATTATATCATGTTGATTATTTATTTTATTAGAAATGGCCATTTTGAAGTCAAAGTTGTATTATATTTATTTTTAATTTTTATATTATTGTATTTAAGTTTATTTCAATTTGTAGAAGTACTAGTTTAGTTGTATTTTCAAATTTAAATAAATGTAACAAGATGAAGATTAAAGATAAAGATGCAACACGGAGATTGGCTTAAAAGATGGAAAATAGATCAAGTTAACAACATTGACGTTCGAAAAGTTTTCACTTGGTTCTTAAATCAAGTGGGAGCTATGATATTATCCTTAGTTTGACCTTTTGATTCCATGTCGGCTCATGGGATCAAGCATAGGATTTTTGGGCTAGGCTATGTATGTGTGTATGCATGGTTGTGTTTTATTTTACGCATTTATATTTAATTGTTGATTATAATATATGCTAAATGTTTTTGATGAAAACATCAAATAAAACTAGTGAGAATACTAAAAACGAACACATATTTTATAGCATTATCCTTCAAGAAAGACAAGCTTTTAGTTGCAATTGTTCTATTTACAAGTGATATTCGTTTAAATAATAAAAGGTGAAGACAAAAGAAAGATTCGACGATTTGAAGACGCAAACAACCAAAAAGCTAAAAAGTACAAAGTACAATCCAAGTGGTTCAAATTATTGATGAGAAACGTCTAGAAATTATAAGAGTACAAGCCGTGAAATGCAAAGTACAAGATATTAAATCATACGAAAGGACGTTCGAAAATCTGGAACCGGGACCTGAACCAACTATCAACGCGCGATGCAACGGGCCTAAAATTACAAGTCAACTATGCACATGAATATAATATATATATATATATATATATATATATATATATATATATATATATATATATATATATATATATATAATTATATAAAATTATATATATTATATTATATTATTTAAATGTGTCGGCAAACAAAAAAACAAAGCAATGTGAGCTGTCCCAGATAGCCATGCAATCGTATGGCCAGAAGGCACATATCCCATGCGATCGCATGGCCTCAAAAACTTGGTCAGGTCCTATAAATTGCAAGTTTGGGCGACGGGTTTAACACACCTTCATCATACACTTATCTGCACTCTCTCAAATATATTTATATTTATTTTATAATTATAATTTTAATATTAAGTTAATAATAATAAGGTTATAGTGGCGAATGTTTTAAGTTTGTAATTCAAAATTCTGTCCGTGTAATACTACGCGATTAATACTCATTGTAAGTTATGTTCAACCTTTTTAAATTAATATCTCGTAGCTAAGTTATTATTATGTTTATTTAAGTCGAAGTAATCGTGATGTTGGACTAAATATTAAGACGGGGTTATTGGGTTTTGAACGATAATTGGGGTTTGAACAAAAGACCGACACTTGTGGAAATTGGACTATGGGCTATTAATGGGCTTTATATTTGTTTAACTGAATGATAGTTCGTTAATTTAATATAGAGATTTACAATTTGAGGTAATTATAAATAGCCACATACACTCGATCGGACATGATGGGCTGGATATTTATAAATACTAATAATCGTTCATTTAACCGGATACGGGAATGGATTAATAGTCAATGGACTCATTAAAACAGGGGTGGATTACATACAAGGACACTTGGTGTAATTGTTAACTACGTATTAAAACCTTGGATTACACGCAGTCGATAACCTGGTGTAATTATGAAAAAAGTATTAAGACCTTGTTACAGTTTAAGTCCCCAATTAGTTGGAATATTTGACTTCGGGTATAAGGATAATTTGATGAGGACACTCGTACTTTATATTTATGACCGATGAACTATTATGGACAAAAACCAGATGGACATATCGAATAATCCAGGACAAAGGATAATTAACCCATGGTAATAAATTAAAATCAACACGTCGAACATCATGATTACGGAAGTATAAATATGCTTAATTCCTTTATTTTATATCTCATCGCACTTTTATTTATCGTCATTTTAATTATCGTACTTTTATTTATCGCACTTTTATTTATCTTATTTACTTTACGCTTTAAATTAAGTTATATTTTTATTTAATATTTTACATTAGGTTTTAATTGTGACTTAAGACGTAAAATCGACATATCGGTCACTAAACGGTAAAAACCCCCTTTTATAATAATAATAATAATACTACTTATATATATATATATATATATATATATATATATATATATATATATATATATATACAAATATAGTTTAAAATATATATATATCGTTAAACTCAGCTAGCTCCCTGTGGAACGAACCGGACTTACTAAAAACTACACTACTCTACAACTAGGTACACTGCCTATAAGTGTTGTAGCAAGGTTTAGGTATATCCATTCAATAAATAAATAACTTGTGTAAATTGTATCGTATTTAATAGTATTTCGTAGTAAAATTAATAGTATTACGTACTAAACCTCGAACAACATCAAGTATTTTTGGCGCCGCTGCCGGGGACGCCATAGAATGCTATAATAAAAAAAAATTAGTTTTTAAACCATTTTTGTAAAAATTTATAAGTTTTAAAAAAATAAAAGCATATATATATATATATATATATATATATATATATATATATATATATATATATATATATATATATATATATATATATATATATATATATATATATATATATATATATATATATATATATATATTTAAGTGTTTAAATTAAAAAGTTTACATTTTTTTTATTTCTTTTGTTAAAAGTTATAAAAACTAAAGTAATTTTTTTAAAATATAAGTTTAATTTAAATTACATATTATTTTCTATAAATATAAAAAAATAATATAATTAAAACTGAATCGGGCTTGGACACTGTAGCAGCCCAATTTGTGATCTGAACCTCTGGGCCATGCGACCGCATGAACGTGTAGGCAAAAATACATGCGATCGCATGATAGGGCTGACAGGCTAAACCTCGGACGTAATAATTACGTATTAGGGTTTATATATTTTATTTTATTTTCTTTAACCTAATTAGGGTTTAATTAATATATTTATTTATATTTAGTTTAGTTTTAATTTGTAATTTTAAGTTTAAATATTATTATTAACTATATAAATTAATAAATTTTATAAAATAATAATATAAAAATAATATTTTTGTAAAATTGTATTTTTATCAACTTAGTTTATTTTTGTATTTTGTGTTTTTCTTTAATATCGTTTAATTCGTAACTTTTATAATTTATTGTTCGTAATTAGTTTTAAACTTAGTATTTTTGCCGTAGATATTTTATTGTTTCTAGATTTTTAGGCTTTGACGTAAAATCCCTTAAGTGCTTTTTCTTTAGATTAACATTTAGGCACTTTAGAATTTTACGACGTCGCTTATCGCTTTAGTATTAAATAGATTTAAGTGCCTTTTTAAGTAATTGTCATTTTTGATTTAGAATTCCTTTTAAGCTTTAATACCTATAGACGCAAGTTTTAATATTTAGTTTTTAGACTTTTAAGTTCCGACGCTTAACTTTCTTATTATTATTTTTCGACCTTTTATTTTTCGACGTTTTTCGACGCGCTCTTTTTCTTTCTCATTTCTACGCTCGAGTTTTTAGGACATAGAATTTTCTTTATTTTCTTTAAATTTCGACGAAAAAAATTATTTTAAGCGGTTAAATTGATAGACATCCAAAATTTTCTGGTTCGTAGTAATAGTTGGATTTGTTAGTGGCGAGTTGTGGGCTTCCGATTTAAAGGGTCCTGGCTACCTGCTGCATCTATTGGCTATTCGAAATGTGGGCAAAATCAAAAAAGTCTATTAATTTGATAATTTATATAAGTTTTTAATTTTAAAACTAATAGGATATTCAGTGAATGCACCGAGCAAAACGTTCACCACCTTTCATACGTTCACCTCCTGTAACTCGATCAAGACATCTAGCCAATATTGTCGCCGTTGATTTTTCTTTAGAATCATCATCTAGTCGACCAAGTACTCCAATTCAAATTTCCGATAATCCATTTTTTGAACCCGACCTCACAATTGAGAACCCGGAGGATATTCAAGGACAATTCAGAGATCCTGAACCACTAATCATTCCTCCTGAACCACAAATCATACAACCAGAGATTGTCGAGGAAGAAACTATTAAATCAGAATCCTCTAGTGATTCAGATTCAACAAATTCAATCATGGAAAATCAGGAACCTCTAAGTATGGAAGATCGAATGAGAGCTACACGCACTGGCCAAGGTCACACAATTACTCAACCAGACATTAATGCGCCAGATTATGAAATCAAAGGACAAATCCTACACATGGTAACTAATCAATGCCAATTTAGTGGTGCGCCGAAGGAAGATCCAAACGAACATCTTCGTACCTTTAATAGGATCTGTACTCTATTTAAAATCAGAGAAGTTGAGGATGAATAGATCTATCTCATGTTATTTCCCTGGACTTTAAAGGGAGAAGCCAAAGATTGGTTAGAATCATTACCTGAAGGGGCGATTGATACATGGGATGTTTTAGCTGAGAAATTTCTTAAAAGATTCTTTCCAGCATCTAAAGCTGTGAGACTTCAAGGAGAAATTGTTACGTTCACACAAAAGCCAAATGAAACTTTATATGAAGCGTGGACAAGATTTGGAAAGTTGTTGAGAGGATGTCCTCAACATGGTTTAGAAACTTATCAAATAGTACAAATATTCTACCAAGGATGCGACATTACTACACGAAAAGACATCGACATAGCAGCTGGTGGTTCCATTATGAAGAAAACCGCAACTGAAGCTTACAAAATTATTGATAACACAGCCTCCCACTCACATGAGTGGCATCAAGAAAAAGACATCGTTAGATGATAATGCTAAAAACGAACATATATTTCATAGCATTATTCCTCAAGAAAGACAAGCTTTTAGTTGCAGTTATCCTATTTACAAGGAATATTCGTTTAAATAATAAAAGGTGAAGACAAAAGACAGATTCGACGAATTGAAGACGCAAATGACCAAAAAGCTCAAAAGTATAGAATACAATCAAAGAGGTTCCAATTATTGATAAGAAACGTCTCAAAATTACAAGAGTACAAGATTCAAAACGCAAAGTACAAGATATTAAATTGTACGCAAGGACGTTCGAAAATCCGGAACCGGGACCAGAGTCAACTCTCAACGCTCGACGCAACGGACTAAAAATTACAAGTCAACTATGCACATGAATATAATATAATATATAATTAATTCTTAAAATTAATATATATTATATTATATTTAAAAACCGTCGGCATAAGAAAACAAGCTCATGTGAGCTGTAAATAGAGGCCATGCGATCGCATGTCCTGGAGGAAGAAACTCCATGCGATCGCATGAGCATCTTTTCCAGTTCACAAGGCCTATAAAATCGAGTGTTTGGTGCATCATTCAACATATATCAATCTCTCTATATATATGTAAACGTATATATATATTTATATTTTAATTTTAATTTTAATTTTAAATCCTAATAATAAGGGTATGTTAGCGAATGTTGTAAGGGTGTAAGTCGAAATTCTGTCCGTGTAACGCTACGCTATTTTTAATCATTGTAAGTTATGTTCAACCTTTTTAATTTAATGTCTCGTAGCTAAGTTATTATTATGCTTATTTAAAACGAAGTAATCATGATGTTGGGCTAATTACTAAAATTGGGTAATTGGGCTTTGTACCATAATTGGGGTTTGGTCAAAAGAACGACACTTGTGGAAATTAGACTATGGGCTATTAATGGCCTTTATATTTGTTTAACTAAATGATAGTTTGTTAATTTTAATATAAAAATTTACAATTGGACGTCCCTATAAATAACCATATACACTCGATCGGACATGATGGGCGGGATATTTATATGTACGAATAATCGTTCATTTAACCGGACACGGGAATGGATTAATAGCCACTAGAATTATTAAAACGGGGGTGAAATTATGTACAAGGACACTTGGCATAATTGATAACAAAGTATTAAAACCTTGGGTTACACGCAGTCGATATCCTGGTGTAATTATTAAACAAAGTAATAAAACCTTGTTACAATTTAAGTCCCCAATTAGTTGGAATATTTGACTTCGGGTATAAGGATAATTTGACGAGGACACTCGTACTTTATATTTATGACTGATGGACTGTTATGGACAAAAATCAAACGGACATATTAAATAATCCAGGACAAAGGACAATTAACCCATGGGCATAAAACTAAAATCAACACGTCAAACATCATGATTACGGAAGTTTAAATAAGCATAATTCTTTTATTTCATATTTAATTTCATTTATTTTATATTTAATTGCACTTCTAATTATCGCACTTTTATTTATTGTTATTGTATTTAATTGCACTTTTAATTATCGTACTTTTTAATTATTGCAATTTTATTTTATCGCACTTTTATTTATTGCAATTTCATTATCGTTATTTATTTTACGCTTTAAATTAAGTCTTTTATTTATTTAATATTTTACATTAGGTTTTAACTGCGACTAAAATTTTTAAATTCGACAAACCGGTCATTAAACGTCCCTTTTTATAATAATAATATTACTTATATATATATTTGTATTTTTATAAATTAAACTAATATAGCGTTAAGCTTTGTTTAAAAGATTCCCTGTGGAACGAACCGGACTTACTAAAAACTACACTACTGTACGATTAGATACACTGCCTATAAGTGTTGTAGCAAGGTTTAAGTATATCCATTCTATAAATAAATAAATATCTTCTGTAAAATTGTATCGTATTTAATAGTATTTCCTTGTAAAATCTAATAGTATTTTATACCCCTTAGCTTTAACATCAAGTATTTTTGGCGCCGCTGCCGGGGATCAATTTCTTGCTTAAACGCCGAAAGCACAACGCTAATATAAAAAAAAGATTTTTATTTTTAAGTTTACTTTTATAAAAAATACACTTTTGTAAAAATACGTTTTAAATATTCGAAAATATAAAAAAGAAAAACAAAAATATAAATATTTTTAAGAGTTTGTTAAATATATAAGTTATATAAAAGTTTCTTTATCTTTATTTTATAAAAATATAAGTTTTATTTAATTTATATTAATATATTACATAAATATATAAAACAGAAATATAATATAGCAAAACAAGAGAAAAAAAAATTTTACTCGAGTCCAGTCCTGTAGCAGCCCAGTGTCTGGCCCGAAACCCTAGCCCATGCGATCGTATGGCTTAGTAACTTAGAACTCATGCGATCGCATGAGCTCTGCTGACACGCCACAGTTGACTGCAACCTGCATTAATTATGGATTATAATTATTATTATTATATTTAAACCCTAATTAGGGTTATATATTATATATTTTAGTTTAGTTTATTTATTTAATTTGTATATTTAGTTTAATTAGTTTTAAATAAGTTATAAAATTAATAGTTTTATTAAATAAATAATATAAAAATAATTTTTTTATAAAAATTGTATTTTTTACAACTTTTAGTATATTTTTATATTTTGTACCTTTTTAATTGTTTTAGCGTAATATTTGTGTTTTTTCGCTCATATTTAGTTTTAATCCATAGTTTTTGCCGTAGCTTATTTTTATTTCTAGAATTTTAGGATTTGCCGTAAAATCCCTTAAGTGCTTTTTCTTTAGACTAAGATTTAAGTGCTTTAGAATTTTGCGACACCTTTTTAAGTTTTAGTTCCTTTTTAAGATATTGTCATTTGGGATATAGTTTTACTTGTAAGCTTAAATATTTTTAGACGCAACTTTTAATTTTTTAGTTTTTAGTTCCTTTTTAAGTTTCAACGCGCTACTTTCTTATTTTTATTTTTCGACGCCTTTTACCTATGTATCAATTATCACTTCAATTAGTAATCTCAATTTGCAATTTTAATTTTAAGTTAGTGATAGTAATAAGGTTGGGTTAGTCGAGTGTTTTAAAGTTTTATAAGTCACTCTTTTTCTTTCTTATTTTTCGACGCCTTTTATTTTTCAACCCTTTTTCGACCTTTTTCGACACGCTCTTTTTCTTTCTTATTTCTCGTAATTCTAGTTTTAGGACATAGATTTTTATTCTACTTCTTCTCTAATTTCTTAAAATTACGAAAATTTATTTTAAGTGGTTAAATTGATAGACATCAAAATTTTCTGGTTCGTAGTAATAGTTGGATTTGTACGTGGACCGGGTTATTGGAGCCAAACAGTACTCAATTATATTGAGACCAAACGAATCCTGCCCCTCTGCTGCATCTTTTGGCTATTCGAAACGTGGGAAAAATTAGAAAAGTCTATTAATTGGATAACTTATATAATTTTTCTTTCCTTTTAAAAACTAATAGGATATTCAGTGAATGCACCGAGCAAGACGTTCACCACCTTTTGTACGTTCACCACCTGTAACTCGATCAAGACATCTAGCAAATATTGCCGCCGTTGATTTTTCTTTAGAATCGTCATCCAGTCGACCAAGTACTCCAATTCAAATTTCCGATAATCTATTTTTTGAACCCGACCTCACAATTGAAAATCCAGAGAATATTCAGGGACGATTCATAGATCCTGAACCATTAATTTTTCCTCCGGAACCACCAATCATTCAAACAGAGATTGTTGAGGAACGAACCATTAAATCAGAATCCTCTAGTGATTTAGATTCAACAAATTCAATTATGGAGAATCTGGAACCTCTAAGTATGGAAGACCGAATGAGAGCTAAACGCACTGGCCAAGGTCACGCAATTACTCATCCAGACATTAATGCGCCAGATTACGAAATCAAAGGACAAATTCTACATATGGTGACTAATCAATGCCAATTTAGTGGTGCGCCGAAGGAAAATCCAAATGAACATCTTCGTACCTTTAATAGGATCTGCACACTATTTAAAATAAGAGAAATTGAGGATGAACAGATATATCTCATGTTATTTCCCTGGACTTTAAAGGGAGAAGCCAAAGATTGGTTGGAATCGTTACCTGAAGGGGCGATTGATACATGAGACGTTTTAGTTGAAAAATTTCTTAAACAATTCTTTCCGGCATCTAAAGCCGTAAGACTTCAAGGAGAAATTTTTACGTTCACACAGAAACCGAATGAAACTCTATATGAGGCGTAGACAAGATTTGGAAAGTTATTGAGAGGATGTCCGCAACATGGTTTAGACACTTGTCAAATAGTACAAATATTCTACCAAGGATGCGACATCACTACAAGAAAAGACATCGATATAGCAGCTGGTGGTTCTATTATGAAGAAAACCGAAACTGATGCTTACAAAATTATTGATAACACTGCTTCCCACTCACATGAGTGGCACCAAGAAAAAGATATCGTTAGATCATCTAAAGCAGCTAGAGCCGATTCTAGCCATGACTTAGATTCCATTTCCGCAAAGATAGATGCTGTCGAGAGACGAATGGAAAAGATGACTAAAGATATACACTCAATACGAATTAGTTGTGAGCAGTGTGGAGGACCACATTTGACAAAAGATTGTCTCAGTATTGAACTAACAATGGAACAAAGAGAGAATATTTCATACATAAACTAAAGGCCTGGAAATAATTATCAGAATAATTATCAACCGCCAAAACCGATTTACAATCAAAACCAGAATTATAACCGAAATGTTCCATACAACAACCAACAAGGTCCTAGTAATCAACAAGTATCCAATAATACTTACAACCAGCAAAGACTTATTTTCAAAACAAACCACCACAAATCGATGATAAAAAGCCGAATTTAGAAGATATGATGACGAAGCTAGTTGAAACTCAAACGCAGTTTTTCACATCTCAGAAACAACCCAATGAACAAAATGCTCAAGCATTTAGAAATCAACAAGCTTCTATTCAAAATTTGGAACAAGAAGTAAGTAACCTAGCAAGGTTGATAGGTGAAAGAAAACCGGGAAGTCTACCTAGTGATACAAATGCTAACCCCCGGAATGAAACAGCTAAAGCCATTACCACAAGAAGTGGTATTACACTTAAACCACCTGAAATACCTGTAATTTCTGATGAAGCTATTCCTACTCTACAAGAACCACAACCTGAACAAGATAAGGAAACAGAACCGGTAGTTGAAAAGGTTAATGAAGATAACACAGTTAAGGCAATACCTTATGTTAAACCATACCAACCACCACTTCCTTACCTGAGTAAAATGAAAAAAGAGAGACTTGAAGTCGAGCAATCCAAATTCTTGGATATGTTTAAACAGATAAATGTAAATCTTCCTTTCATTGATGTGATTTCAGGAATGCCTAGATATGCTAAATTTCTGAAAGATCTAATCACAAATAGAAAGAAAATGGAAGAACTCTCGGCCGTTACTATGAATGCTAATTGTTCAGCAGTGCTGTTGAATAAGATACCAGAAAAACTATCAGATCCAGGAAGTTTTACAATTCCATGTTTTCTGGGTAGTTTTAGTTCAATAGAAGCATTGGCAGACTTAGGTGCTAGTATAAATTTAATGCCGTATTCACTATACGCTAAACTAGACCTTGGAGAATTGAAACCAACAAGAATAAGCATACAACTAGCCGATCGATCAATAAAATATCCTAGAGGGATAATGGAGAACATGCTAGTTAAAGTTGGTACTTTAGTATTTCCAGTAGATTTTTTTGTTCTGGACATGGAAGAAGATTCTCAAGTTCCTCTAATATTAGGAAGACCATTCTTAAACACGGCTAAAGCAATGATAGACGTGTTTGGTAAGAAATTGACCCTAAGTATAGAGGACGAGAGTGTTACCTTTTCAGTTGATAGAGCAATGCAACAACCGCAATCTGCAGATGATACATGTTATTATATTCAAACTATAGATTCACATGCAGAATTGTTAGAAGAATTTCCAGAATTATAAGGAACAGGAGAATGTTCTTTAGGAGAAGGAACTGAACCAATTGATGAAGTTGAAATGTTAGCTACACTTACAGCTAATGGATATGAACCAACAACAGAAGAAATTCAAATGCTAAAAGAAGAAGACAGATATCGATATAAATCATCGATAGAAGAACCACCGAAATTAGAGTTAAAGCCACTTCCAAACCATTTGGAATACGCTTATTTACATGGTGAATCTGAATTGCCTGTAATAATATCGTCTTCTCTTACTGAAAATGAGAAATCGTAACTCATTTCTGTGTTGAAAGCTCATAAACCAGCCATTGCATGGAAGATTCATGATATTAAAGGAATAAGTCTTTCGTATTGCACACATAAAATCCTTATGGAAGAAGGTCATAAAACATATGTGCAACGCCAACGAAGACTAAATCCGAATATGCAAGATGTTGTTAAAAAGAAATAATTAAACTGCTAGATGCAGGTTTAATTTATCCAATTTCTGATAGCTCATGGGTAAGCCCAGTTCAATGCGTGCCTAAGAAGGGTGGCATGACTGTCATTACAAATGAGAAAAATGAGCTTATTCCTACTAGGACTGTAACAGGATGGCGTGTGTGTATTGATTATAGAAAATTAAATGACGCCACCAGAAAAGATCACTTTCCCTTACCTTTTATTGATCAAATGTTGGAAAGATTAGCCGGAAATAGTTACTATTTTTTTCTTGATGGTTTTTTCGGATATTTTCAAATTACAATAGCACCCGAGGATCAAGAAAAAACCACATTCACGTGTCCTTATGGTACTTTTGCTTACAAACGCATGCCATTTGGACTTTGCAACGCCCCTGCAACCTTTCAAAGGTGCATGATGGCAATTTTTCATGACATGATAGAAGAATGCATGGAAGTTTTCATGGATGACTTTTCAGTCTTCGGTGATACTTTTGAAACATGTTTAATTAATCTTGAACGAATGCTTATTAGATGCGAACAATCAAATATAGTACTTAATTGGGAGAAATGCCATTTCATGGTTAAAGAAGGCGTCGTTCTTGGTCATAAAATTTCAAAGGAAGGAATTGAAGTGGATAGAGCTATAGTAGATGTAATTGCTAAATTTCCACATCCCACCAATGTTAGAGGAGTTAGGAGTTTTCTAGGGCATGCCGATTTTTACCGACGTTTCATAAAAGATTTTTCTAAAATTGCCACTCCTATGAATAAACTCCTAGAAAAGGATGCTCCATTCATCTTTTCAGATGAGTGTATCAAATCTTTTAATATTCTTAAAGAGAAACTCACTAATGCGCCGATCATGATAACACCAAATTGGAATTTACCGTTTGAACTAATGTGCGATGCAAGTGATTTTGCAATGGGAGCCGTTTTAGGACAAAGGATTGAAAAACGATTTCAACCTATATATTATGCTAGTAAGACGTTACAAGGAGCACAAAAAAAGTACACACCTACTGAAAAAGAACTCCTTGCTATTGTCTTTGCTATTGTCTTTCCTGATGAATATCTATTGAAGATAGATTATAATGAAATACCATGGTTTGCAGACTATGCAAACTACTTAGTATGTGGATTCCTTGAAAAAGGATTATCGTACCAAAAACGAAAGAAATTCTTCATTGATATAAAACACTATTTCTGGGAAGATCCACATTTGTTTAAAAGTTGTCCCGATGGAATAATACGCCGATGTGTATTCGAAGATGAAGCTAATCAAATCTTAAACCATTGTCACACAGGACCAACAGGAGGGCATTATGGGCCTCAACTCACAGCAAGAAAAGTTTATGATGCTGGATTCTATTGGCCTACAATTTACAAAGACGCACACCTTCTTTGCAAATCCTGTGATGCTTGTCAAAGGGCCGGAAAAATAAGTCAACGTGATGAAATGCCACAAAACGTCATTCAAGTATGTGAAGTATTTGACATTTGGGGTATTGACTTTATGGGTCCATTTCCAAAATCTCATTATAATCTATACATTCTCGTAGCCATTGATTATGTATCTAAATGGGCGGAAGCACAAGCTCTCCCAACTAACGATGCACGAGTTGTAGTCAATTTTCTAAAACGTCTTTTTGCAAGGTTTGGAACAACGAAAGCTTTAATAAGTGATCGGGGAACTCATTTCTGTAATAATCAACTTGAGAAAGTTCTTAAAAGATATGGAGTAACTCATAAAATCTCCACTGCATATCATCCACAAACAAGTGGACAAGTTGAAAATACCAACCGAGCTTTAAAACGTATTCTAGAGAAAACCGTAGGATCAAATTCGAAGGAATGGTCCATTAAATTGGAGGATACACTCTGGGCTTTTAGAACAGCCTATAAAACTCCAATTGGAACCACACCTTTTAAACTCGTTTACGGAAAAGCATGTCATCTTCCAGTAGAAATTGAACACAAAGCATTTTGGGCTTTGAAGACATGTAATCTTGATTTACATGAAGCTGGATGTCTACGGTTAAGTCAATTAAATGAATTAGAAGAATTAAGACAAGAAGCATACGAAAATTCGTTAATCTATAAGGAAAGAACGAAGAAATGGCATGATAAAAGAATCAGAAGTTCAAAAGAATTTAAAGAAGGAGATAGAGTTCTTCTTTTCAATTCACGATTCAAGCTATTTCCTGGAAAATTGAAATCAAGATGGTCTGGACTATTTATAGTCAAAAGAGTTTTCCCATACAGAACGATAGAATTAATAAATTCAAATGGGATTGAATTTAAAGTTAATGGTCACAGAGTTAAACATTACATAGATAGTCCAATGGAAGTTGACAACGAAGTTAATCACAATTTCGATACCACAGCTAACTAAGTGTGGGGAGAATCAAGTCTTTAAAGGATAATATGAAATGTCCCGTTATTATTGATTAAAAACGTTCCATATTAATTGATTTCGTTGCGAAGTTTTGACCTCTATATGAGACGTTTTTCAAAGACTGCATTCATTTTTAAAACAAACCATAACCTTTATTTCATAAATAAAGGTTTAAAAAGCTTTACGTAGATTATCAAATAATGATAATCTAAAATATCCTGTTTACACACGACCATTACATAATGGTTTACAATACAAATATGTTACATCGAAATCAGTTTCTTGAATGCAGTTTTTACACAATATCATACAAACATGGACTCCAAATCTTGTCCTTATTTTAGTATGCAACAGCGGAAGCTCTTAGTATTCACCTGAGAATAAACATGCTTTAAACATCAACAAAAATGTTGGTGAGTTATAGGTTTAACCTATATATATCAAATCGTAACAATATACCACAAGATTTCATATTTCAATACACATCCCATACATAGAGATAAAAATCATTCATATGGTGAACACCTGGTAACCGACATTAACAAGATGCATATATAAGAATATCCCCATCATTCCGGGACACCCTTCGGATATGATATAAATTTCGAAGTACTAAAGCATCCGGTACTTTGGATGGGGTTTGTTAGGCCCAATAGATCTATCTTTAGGATTCGCGTAAATTAGGTTGTCTGTTCCCTAATTCTTAGATTAACAGACTTAATAAAAAGGGGCATATTCGATTTCGATAATTCAACCATAGAATGTAGTTTCACGTACTTATGTCTATTTTGTAAATCATTTATAAAACCTGCATGTATTCTCATCCCAAAAATATTAGATTTTAAAAGTGGGACTATAACTCACTTTCACAGATTTTTACTTCGTCGGGAAGTAAGACTTGGCCACTGATTGATTCACGAACCTATAACAATATATACATATATATCAAAGTATGTTCAAAATATATTTACAATACTTTTAATGCATTTTGATGTTTTAAGTTTATTAAGTCAGCTGTCCTCGTTAGTAACCTACAACTAGTTGTCCACAGTTAGATGTACAGAAATAAATCGATAAATATTATCTTGAATCAATCCACGACCCAGTGTATACGTATCTCAGTATTGATCACAACTCAAACTATATATATATATTTTGGAATCAACCTCAACCCTGTATAGCTAACTCCAACATTCACATATAGAGTGTCTATTGTTGTTCCGCAATATATATATATAGATGGGTCGACATGATAGGTTGAAACATTGTATACGTGTCTATGGTATCTCAAGATTACATAATATACAATAAAAGTTGATTAGGTTATGGTTGGAATAGATTTATTACTAACTTTCACGTAGGTAAAATGAGTAGTTTTTATCAATCTTGTTTTACTCCCCATTTCTTCGTTTCTAATCCGTTTTGAGTGATTCCAGTGGCCACAGTTTCGTATTGAACTTAACTTTATGAATCTAAATATAAAAAGTATAAGTTTATAGTCGGAAATACAAGTTACAAGTCTTTTTTGAAAGATGCAGTCATTTCCGTCGAAAGAACGACATCTTGATGACTATTTTGAAAAACATACTTTCACTTTGAGTTTAACCATGATTTTTGGATATAGTTTCATGTTCATAAGAAAAATAATTTTTCCAGAAGTATAGCTTTTAAATCAAAGTTCTTCTTAGCTTTTAATTATCCCAACCAAAACAGCCCCCGGTTTTACTACGACGGCGTATATCCAGTTTTATGGTGTTTATCGTGTTTCCGGGTTTTAAATCATTAAGTTAGCATATCATATAGATATAGAACATGTGTTTAGTTGATTTTAAAAGTCTAGTTAGAAGGATTAGCTTTATTTGCTAACAAGTTTAGAATTAACTAAACTATGTTCTAGTGATTACAAGTTTATAACGTTGAATAAGACAGCTTTTTATGTATGAATCGAATGATGTTATGAACATCATTACTACCTCAAGTTCCTTGGATAAACCTACTGGAAATGAGAAAAATAGATCTAGCTTCAAAGGATCCTTGGATGGCTTGAAAGTTCTTGAAGCAGAATCATGACACGAAAACAATTTAAGTTAAGATTTCCACTCGAAATAAGATTGTTATAGTTTAGAAATTGAATTAAAGTTTGAATATGATTATTACCTTGTATTAGAAAGATAACCTACTGTAAGTAACAAAGGTTTCTTGATCTTGGATGATTACTTGGAATGGATTTAGAAAACTTGGAAGTAAACTTGCAATCTTGGAAGTATTCTTGATTTTATGAAACTAGAACTTTTGGAATTTATGAAGAACACTTAGAACTTGAAGATAGAACTTGAGAGAGATCAATTAGATGAAGAAAATTGAAGAATTAAAGTGTTTGTAGGTGTTTTTGGTCGTTGGTGTATGGATTAGATATAAAGGATATGTAATTTTGTTTTCATGTAAATAAGTCATGAATGATTACTCATATTTTTGTAATTTTATGAGATATTTCATGCTAGTTGCCAAATGATGGTTCCCACATGTGTTAGGTGACTCACATGGGCTGCTAAGAGCTGATCATTAGAGTGTATATACTAATAGTACATACATCTAAAAGCTGTGTATTGTACGAGTACGAATACGGGTGCATACGAGTAGAATTGTTAATGAAACTGAACGGGGATGTAATTGTAAGAATTTTTGTTAAGTAGAAGTATTTTGATAAGTGTATTGAAGTCTTTCAAAAGTGTATGAATACATATTAAAACACTACATGTATATACATTTTAACTGAGTCGTTAAGTCATCGTTAGTCGTTACATGTAAGTTGTTTTGAAACCTTTAGGTTAACGATCTTGTTAAATGTTGTTAACCCAATGTTTATAATATTAAATGAGATTTTAAATTATTATATTATCATGATATTATGATGTATAAATATCTCTTAATATGATATATATACATTAAATGTCGTTACAACGATAATTGTTACATATATGTCTCGTTTCAAAATCATTAAGTTAGTAGTCTTGTTTTTACATATGTAGTTCATTGTTAATATACTTAGTGATATGTTTACTTATCATAATATCAAGTTAACTATATATATATCCATATATATGTCATCATATAGTTTTTACAAGGTTTAACGTTCGTGAATCACCGGTCAACTTGGGTGGTCAATTGTCTATATGAAACCTATTTCAATTAATCAAGTCTTAACAAGTTTGATTGCTTAACATGTTGGAAACACTTAATCATGTAAATAACAATTTCATTTAATATATATATAAACATGGAAAAGTTCGGGTCACTACAGTACCTACCCGTTAAATAAATTTCGTCTCGAAATTTTAAGCAGTTGGAGGTGTTGACGTATCTTCTGGAAATAAATGGGGGTATTTCTTCTTCATCTGATCTTCTCGTTCCCAGGTAAACTCGGGTCCTCTACGAGCATTCCATCGAACCTTAATAATTGGTATCTTGTTTTGCTTAAGTCTTTTAACCTCACGATCCACTATTTCGACGGGTTCTTCGATGAATTGAAGTTTTTCGTTTATTTGGATTTCATCTAATGGAATAGTGAGATCTTCTTTAGCAAAACATTTATTCAAATTCGAGACGTGGAAAGTGTTATGTACAGCCGCGAGTTGTTGAGGTAATTCAAGTCGGTAAGCTACTGGTCCGACATGATCAATAATCTTGAATGGTCCAATGTACCTTGGATTTAGTTTCCCCCGTTTACCAAATCGAACAACGCCTTTCCAAGGTGAAACCTTAAGCATGACCATTTCTCCAATTTCAAACTCTATATCTTTTCTTTTACTGTCCGCGTAGCTCTTTTGTCGACTCTGGGCGGTTTTCAATCTTTGTTGAATTTGGATGATTTTCTCGGTAGTTTCTTGTATTATCTCCGGACCCGTAATCTGTCTATCCCCCACTTCACTCCAACAAATCGGAGACCTGCACTTTCTACCATAAAGTGCTTCAAACGGCGCCATCTCAATGCTTGAATGGTAGCTATTGTTGTAGGAAAATTCTGCTAACGGTAGATGTCGATCCCAACTATTTCCGAAATCAATAACACAAGCTCGTAGCATGTCTTCAAACGTTTGTATCATCCTTTCGCTCTGCCCATCAGTTTGTGGATGATAGGCAGTACTCATGTCTAGATGAGTTCCCAATGCTTGCTGTAATGTCTGCCAGAATCTTGAAATAAATCTGCCATCCCTATCAGAGATAATAGAGATTGGTATTCCATGTCTGGAGACGACTTCCTTCAAATACGGTCATGCTAACTTCTCCATCTTGTCATCTTCTCTTATTGGCAGGAAGTGTGCTGACTTGGTGAGACGATCAACTATTACCCAAATAGTATCATAACCACTTGCAGTCCTTGGCAATTTAGTAATAAAATCCATGGTAATGTTTTCCCATTTCCATTCCGGGATTTCAGGTTGTTGTAGTAGACCTGATGGTTTCTGATGTTCTGCTTTGACCTTAGAACACGTCAAACATTCTCCTACATATTTAGCAATATCAGATTTCATACCTGGCCACCAAAAATGTTTCTTAAGATCCTTGTACATCTTCCCCGTTCCAGGATGTATTGAGTATCTGGTTTTATGAGCTTCTCTAAGTACCATTTCTCTCATATCTCCAAATTTTGGTACCCAAATTCTTTCAGCCCTATACCGGGTTCCGTCTTCCCGAATATTAAGATGCTTCTCCGATCCTTTGGGTATTTCATCCTTTAAATTTCCCTCTTTTAAAACTCCTTGTTGCGCCTCCTTTATTTGAGTAGTAAGGTTAGTGTGAATCATTATATTCATAGATTTTACTCGAATGGGTTCTCTGTCCTTTCTGCTCAAGGTGTCGGCTACCACATTTGCCTTCCCCGGGTGGTAACGAATCTCAAAGTCGTAATCATTCAACAATTCAATCCACCTACGCTGCCTCATATTCAGTTGTTTCTGATTAAATATGTGTTGAAGACTTTTGTGGTCGGTATATATAATACTTTTGACCCCATATAAGTAGTGCCTCCAAGTCTTTAATGCAAAAACAACCGCGCCTAATTCCAAATCATGCGTCGTATAATTTTGCTCGTGAATCTTCAATTGTCTAGATGCATAAGCAATCACCTTCGTCCGTTGCATTAATACATAACCGAGACCTTGCTTTAATACGTCACAATAAATCACAAAATCATCATCCCTTCAGGCAATGACAATATAGGTACCGTAGTTAGCTTTTTCTTCAATAATTGAAATGCCTTCTCTTGTTCATCCTTCCATTCAAATTTCTTCCCTTTATGCGTTAATGCAGTCAAGGGTTTTGCTATTTTGGAGAAATCTTGGATGAATCTTCTGTAGTAACCAGCCAATCCAAAAAATTGACGTATATGCTTCAGAGTTTTTGGGGTTTCCCACTTTTCAACAATTTCGATCTTTGCTGGGTCCACCTGGATACCTTCTTTGTTCACTATGTGACCGAGGAATTGAACTTCTTCCAACCAAAATGCACACTTTGAAAACTTAGTGTACAGTTTTTCTTTCCTCAATACTTCTAGCACTTTTCTCAAATGTTCTTCGTGCTCTAGATCATTCTTTGAGTAAATACGTATGTCATCGATGAAAATAATGACAAACTTGTCAAGATATGGCCCACACACTCGGTTCATAAGGTCCATGAACACAGCTGGTGCGTTAGTCAATCCAAACGACATAACCATAAACTCGTAATGATCATAACGCGTCCTAAAAGCAGTTTTTGGAATATCATCCTCCTTTACTCGCATTTGATGATATCCAGAATGTAAATTGATCTTCGAATAAACCGACGAGCCTTGTAGTTGATCAAATAAGTCATCAATTCTCGGCAGTGGATAACGGTTTTTGATGGTAAATTTGTTCAACTCTCTGTAGTCAATACACAACCTAAATGTACCATCCTTCTTCTTGACAAACAAAACAGGAGCTCCCCATGGTGATGTGCTTGGTCGAATGAAACCACGTTCTAATAGTTCTTGCAGTTGGCTTTGCAGCTCTTTCATCTCGCTGGGTGCGAGTCTATAAGGAGCACGAGCTATTGGTGCAGCTCCTGGTAAAAGATCTATTTGAAATTCAACAGATCGATGTGGAGGTAGTCCCGGTAATTCTTTCGGAAATACATCGGGAAATTCTTTTGCTTCGGGAACATCATTGATGCTTTTTTCTTCAGTTTGTACTTTCTCGACGTGTGCTAGAACAGCATAGCAACCTTTTCTTATTAGTTTTTATGCCTTCAAATTACTAATAAGATGTAGCTTCATGTTGCCCTTTTCTCCATACACCATTAAGGGTTCTCCTTCTTCTCGTACAATGCGAATTGCATTTTTATAACATACTATCTCTGCTTTCACCTTCTTCAGCCAGTCCATGCCAACTATTACATCAAAACTCCCTAACTCTACTGGTATCAAATCAATCTTAAATATTTCGCTACCCAGTTTAATTTCTCGATTCCGGCATATATTATCTGCTGAAATTAATTTACCGTTTGCTAATTCGAGTAGAAATTTACTATCCAACGGCGTCAATGGACAACTTAATTCAGCACAAAAATCTCTACTCATATAGCTTCTATCCGCACCCGAATCAAATAAAACGTAAGCAGATTTATTGTCAATAAGAAACGTACCCGTAACAAGCTCCGGGTCTTCCTGTGCCTCTGCCGCATTAATATTGAAAACTCTTTCGCGGCCTTGTCCATTCGTTTTCTCCTGGTTCGGGCAATTTCTAATAATGTGGCCCGGTTTTCCACATTTATAACAAACTATATTGGCATAACTTGCTCCGACACTACTTGCTCCGCCATTACTTGTTCCGACACCATTTGTTCCTTTCGTTCTGTTAACCCCTGATCCGTAGACCTCACACTTCGTCGCGCTATGACCATTTCTTTTACACTTGTTGCAAAATTTGGTGCAGAACCCCGAGTGATACTTTTCACACCTTTGGCATTGCTGCTTCTGATTGTTGTTGTTGTTGCGGTTGTTATTGTTGTTGGGATGATTGTTGTAGTTGCTGTTGTTGTTGTTGTTGTTATTGTTGGGCCGTTTGTTGTAGTTGCGATTGATGTTGCGATTGTTGGGATAATTGTTGCGATTATTGTTGTAATTGTTGTTGTTGTATTGGTGATTCTTATCACCGTTTTCCTCCCACTTTCTTTTCACTTGCTTCACATTGGCCTCTTCAGCAGTCTGTTTTTTAATTCTTTCTTCAATCTGGTTTACTAGTTTGTGAGCCATTCTACATGCCTGTTGTATGGAGGCGGGCTCGTGTGAACTTATATCTTCTTGGATTCTTTCTGGTAATCCTTTCACAAACGCGTCGATCTTCTCTTCCTCATCTTCGAATGATCCCTGACACAATAGGCATAATTCTTTGAATCGTCTTTCATATGTGGTAATATCAAATCCTTGGGTTCGTAACCCTCTAAGTTCTGTCTTGAGCTTATTAACCTCAGTTCTGGGACGGTACTTCTCGTTCATCAAGTGCTTGAATGCTGACCACGGTAGTGCGTATGCATCATCTTGTCCCACTTGCTCTAGATAGGTATTCCACCATGTTAACGCAGAACCTGTGAAGGTATGCGTAGCGTACTTCACTTTGTCCTCTTCAGTACACTTACTTATGGCAAACACTGATTCGACCTTCTCGGTCCACCGTTTCAATCCAATCGGTCCTTCGTTTCCATCAAATTCCAAAGGTTTGCAGGCAGTGAATTCTTTGTAGGTGCATCCTACACGATTTCCTGTACTGCTAGATCCAAGGTTATTGTTGGTATGTAGCGCAGCCTGTACTGCGGCTATGTTTGAAGCTAGAAAAGTACGGAATTCCTCTTCTTTCATATTTACGGTGTGTCGAGTAGTCGGTGCCATTTCCTTCAAAATAGTCAAATGGAACAAGTTAATCATACAGAATATTAAGAGTAGTTAATAGTATTTCGTAGCATAATATGAACTCATTTATAAAAGCTTTTTCTTCATATTAGCGTTTTATAAGTTTAAATTCGGGTAGTACCTACCCGTTAAGTTCATACTTAGTAACTAATATACAATTCAACTACTACAATTCTATATGAAAAACTGATTATAATAATATTTCGCGTTCAAACTTTTATACAATATTTTACAAACTTACAATACCGCTTATTTTACATAAAGCATGAAATATAGCACACAATAACTTTGATACAAGATAGTTGTGAAGATAATTCTAGCTAGTACACAAGTCGTTCAGCAAAGGCAATAAAGACACGTAATTCATACGTCCAGAAATAAGTCATGCATTCTGGTTTTACTAGGACTACTTCCCATCCTTGGTCTTGTGGAACATAACCGTTATGGCCGTTGATAAGACAGCGTGTTGTAACGTTGTCAAAGGGACGAGGGTTACGTAATGACCAACAGTCTCGTAATAACCTAAAAACCTCATTTCTTACCCCAATTACCGACTCCGTCACTTGTGGGAACGTTTTGTTTAATAGTTGTAGCCCGATGTTCTTTTTCTCACTTTGGTGAGAAGCGAACATTACTAACCCGTAAGCATAGCATGCTTCTTTATGTTGCATGTTAGCCGCTTTTTCTAAATCATGAAGCCCTATATTCGGATACATTGAGTCAAAATAATTTCTTAACCCGTTGCGTAAAATAGCATTTGGGTTCCCCGCAATATATGCGTCAAAGTAAACACATCGTAACTTATGGGTTTCCCAATGTGATATCCCCCATCTTTCAAACGAAAGTCTCTTATAAACCAAGACATTCTTGGAACGTTCTTCGAATGTCTTACAAACTGATTTCGCAGTAAATAGTTGTGCTGAAGAATTCTGACCGACTCTAGACAAGATTTCATCAATCATGTCTCCGGGTAGGTCTCTTAAAATATTGGGTTGTCTATCCATTTTGTGTTTTTATACTGTAAAATAGACAAGAGTTAGATTCATAAAAAAATACTTATCAATACAAGCAATTTTTACATATATCATAAAGCATAAGCACACTATATTACATATATTACACCACACGAATACAACTATCTTATTCCGACTCGCTCGTTTCTTCTTCTTCGGTTTTGGTTCGTTTTGCCAAGTTTCTAGGGATATATGATGTTCCCCTAATACGAGCTGTCGTTTTTCACAACGGTTTAGAAAAACCTGGTGGTTTAGAGGTTCCCGGGTCATTGTTACAACTTAAGGGCTTCGGGGGTTGACGATACATATAAAGTTCATCGGGGTTGGAATTAGATTTCTCTATTTTTATGCCCTTTCCCTTATTATTTTCTTTTGCCTTTTTAAATTCAGTTGGGGTAATTTCTATAACATCATCGGAATTCTCGTCGGAATTCGATTCATCGGAGAATTGGTAATCCTCCCAATATTTTGCTTCCTTGGCGGAAACACCATTGACCATAATTAACCTTGGTCGGTTGGTTGAGGATTTTCTTTTACTTAACCATTTTATTATTTCCCCCACCGGTTCTATTTCCTCCTCCGGTTCCTCCTCTTCCGGTTCTGATTCTTCTTCCGGTTCTGATTCTTCTTCCGGTTCTTCTTCGGGAACTTGAGAATCAGTCCAATATATATTCGACTCTTCGTTATTATTAGATGAGTCAATGGGATTTGTGCTAGAGGTATACATCTATCACACAATATCAAACATGTTAAGAGATTAATATATCACATAATATATATATGTTAATAATATATAGTTTTCAACAAAAATGTTAAGCAATCATTTTTAAAGAAAACACGGTCGAAGTCCAGACTCACTAATGCATCCTAACAAACTCGATAAGACACACTAATGCAAATTTTCTAGTTCTCTAAGACCAACGCTCAGATACCAACTGAAATGTCCCGTTCTTATTGATTAAAAACGTTCCATATTAATTGATTTCGTTGCGAGGTTTTGACCTCTATATGAGACGTTTTTCAAAGACTGCATTCATTTTTAAAACAAACCATAACCTTTATTTCATAAATAAAGGTTTAAAAAGCTTTACGTAGATTATCAAATAATGATAATCTAAAATATCCTGTTTACACACGACCATTACATAATGGTTTACAATACAAATATGTTACATCGAAATCAGTTTCTTGAATGCAGTTTTTACACAATATCATACAAACATGGACTCCAAATCTTGTCCTTATTTTAGTATGCAACAGCGGAAGCTCTTAGTATTCGCCTGAGAATAAACATGCTTTAAACGTCAACAAAAATGTTGGTGAGTTATAGGTTTAACCTATATATATCAAATCGTAACAATAGACCACAAGATTTCATATTTCAATACACATCCCATACATAGAGATAAAAATCATTCATATGGTGAACACCTGGTAACCAACATTAACAAGATGCATATATAAGAATATCCCCATCATTTCGGGACACCCTTCGGATATGATATAAATTTCGAAGTACTAAAGCATCCGGTACTTTGGATGGGGTTTGTTAGGCCCAATAGATCTATCTTTAGGATTCGCGTCAATTAGGGTGTCTGTTCCCTAATTCTTAGATTACCAGACTTAATAAAAAGGGGCATATTCGATTTCGATAATTCAACCATAGAATGTAGTTTCACGTACTTGTGTCTATTTTGTAAATCATTTATAAAACCTGCATGTATTCTCATCCCAAAAATATTAGATTTTAAAAGTGGGACTATAACTCACTTTCACATATTTTTACTTCGTCGAGAAGTAAGACTTGGCCACTGGTTGATTCACGAACCTATAACAATATATACATATATATCAAAGTATGTTCAAAATATATTTACAATACTTTTAATACATTTTGATGTTTTAAGTTTATTAAGTCAGCTGTCCTCGTTAGTAACCTATAACTAGTTGTCCACAGTTAGATGTACAGAAATAAATCGATAAATATTATCTTGAATCAATCCACGACCTAGTGTATACGTATCTCAGTATTGATCACAACTCAAACTATATATATATTTTGGAATCAACCTCAACCCTGTATAGCTAACTCCAACATTCACATATAGAGTGTCTATGGTTGTTCCGCAATATATATATAGATGGGTCGACATGATAGGTCGAAACATTGTATACGTGTCTATGGTATCTCAAGATTACATAATATACAATATAATTTGATTAGGTTATGGTTGGAATAGATTTATTACTAACTTTCACGTAGGTAAAATGAGTAGTTTTTATCAATCTTGTTTTACTCGCCATTTCTTCGTTTCTAATCCGTTTTGAGTGATTCCAGTGGCCACGGTTTCGTATTGAACTTAACTTTATGAATCTAAATATAAAAAGTATAAGTTTATAGTCGGAAATATAAGTTACAAGTCATTTTTGAAAGAGGTAGTCATTTCCGTCGAAAGAACGACATCTTGATGACCATTTTGAAAAACATACTTTCACTTTGAGTTTAACCATGATTTTTGGATATAGTTTCATGTTCATAAGAAAAATAATTTTTCCAGAAGTATAGCTTTTAAATCAAAGTTCTTCTTAGCTTTTAATTATCCCAACCAAAACAGCCCCCGGTTTTACTACGACGACGTATATCCAGTTTTATGGTGTTTATCGTGTTTCCGGGTTTTAAATCATTAAGTTAGCATATCATATAGATATAGAACATGTGTTTAGTTGATTTTAAAAGTCTAGTTAGAAGGATTAGCTTTATTTGCGAACAAGTTTAGAATTAACTAAACTATGTTCTAGTGATTACAAGTTTATAACGTTGAATAAGACAACTTTTTATGTATGAATTGAATGATGTTATGAACATCATTACTACCTCAAGTTCCTTGGATAAACCTACTGGAAATGAGAAAAATAGATCTAGCTTCAAAGGATCCTTGGATGGCTTGAAAGTTCTTGAAGCAGAATCATGACACGAAAACAAGTTCAATTAAGATTTCCACTCGAAATAAGATTGTTATAGTTATAGAAATTGAATTAAAGTTTGAATATGATTATTACCTTGTATTAGAAAGATAACCTACTATAAGTAACAAAGGTTTCTTGATCTTGGATGATTACTTGGAATGGATTTAGAAAACTTGGAAGTAAACTTGCAATCTTGGAAGTATTATTGATTTTATGAAATTAGAACTTTTGGAATTTATGAAGAACACTTAGAACTTGAAGATAGAACTTGAAAGAGATCAATTAGATGAAGAAAATTGAAGAATGAAAGTGTTTGTAGGTGTTTTTGGTCGTTGGTGTATGGATTAGATATAAAGGATATGTAATTTTGTTTTCATGTAAATAAGTCATGAATGATTACTCATATTTTTGTAATTTTATGAGATATTTCATGCTAGTTGCCAAATGATGGTTCCCACATGTGTTAGGTGACTCACATGGGCTGCTAAGAGCTGATCATTGGAGTGTATATACCAATAGTACATACATCTAAAAGCTGTGTATTGTACGAGTATGAATAAGGGTGCATACGAGTAGAATTGTTAATGAAACTGAACGAGGATGTAATTGTAAGCATTTTTGTTAAGTAGAAGTATTTTGATAAGTGTCTTGAAGTCTTTCAAAAGTGTATGAATACATATTAAAACACTACATGTATATACATTTTAACTGAGTCGTTAAGTCATCGTTAGTCGTTACATGTAAGTGTTGTTTTGAAACCTTTAGGTTAACGATCTTGTTAAGTGTTGTTAACCCAATGTTTATAATATCAAATGAGATTTTAAATTATTATATTATCATGATATTATGATGTATAAATATCTCCTAATATGATATATATACATTAGATGTCGTTATAACGATAATCGTTACATATATGTCTCGTTTCAAAATCATTAAGTTAGTAGTCTTGTTTTTACATATGTAGTTCATTGTTAATATACTTAGTGATATGTTTACTTATAATAATATCATGTTAACTATATATATATCCATATATATATCATCATACAGTTTTTACAAGTTTTAACGTTCGTGAATCACCGGTCAACTTGGGTGGTCAATTGTCTATATGAAACCTATTTCAATTAATCAAGTCTTAACAAGTTTGATTGCTTAACATATTGGAAACACTTAATCATGTAAATAACAATTTCATTTAATATATATATAAACATGGAAAAGTTCGGGTCACTACATAATATGTATTTCTGTTAGAGTTAGATTTTCTGTTTTCGTGTAGTTCTCGAAAATGGAACCCGAATGGTCTTTCCCTAGCAGACCCTAAAGAACTAGTGTTCTCCCCCCATTCTGAATTTTTATTTTTTTTAGGTTTTTACGAAATGAAGACTTCCTGTGAACTAAATCATGGTCTAACGCTACACACTTTGATCACTAAACGTAATAATGATACACTTCCAAGTGAAATAGTATCATTAATCACAGGTAAATTGGACGGAGTAAGAAAAGAATCCAGATGCGAAGATAATAAGTTACAATTTGGTAAAGGAAAATCAAAATCCGCAGCGAAAAGAAGAGCACGACACCTTGAAAAATGTCACAAATGCGGAAAATGGTCACACGAAGGTAAATGTTCAAATAATCAAACCTATTCAAATACCGAATTTATTACTCTATGCAGAGATGGACCGTTCATATGTTTAGAAGAAAAAAAGTTAAATGCTCGAGGTTACGCCTATGTAGCCATGGAAAATCAATTAGTCCGACTATCTTATGAATGGGCTAGAGCATATCACTAAGAAATCTATTTCACAGGTAAGTTTGTACAGTTTTTATTTTATTTTTATTTTTAACCTTTTGATAATAAACGCTAATTTGTTCGCTATAAAGTATTAAATTAGTATTCGATGAAATTAGGTCTTGCGACCGAAATTATTGATATCATACAAAAATTTATTACATCACTGCGAAATTTAACGTTTATTCTTAAGGTATAAATATCTTTAATCAATCAACCCAAAATATTTCAAAAATTCGTCATGAGTTAAATTAGGTCATGGAACCAAAATTACTTTACTGAAAAGAGGGGCGTATATTTTTGATAATATTTGATTGATTAAAGTGGGATAAAAGCCAAAAAGATTTTTAATTTTATTTTACCAAGTTTTTAAAATTAATATTAAAATAATATTGTAAACTTGTTAAAAATTAATATATATTTAAAATTGTAAATATTTGAAAAAATTAATATTTTTAATTAAGTTTGGTATGAATTTTTAATTTTATGCATTTAAGTTTGGAGTGAATTTTTAATTTTTAAAATATGAATTTTTAATATTAATTTTGAATTTTATGCATTTTAAATTTAAGTTTGGTGTGAATTTAAAAACAAAAATTTACTTTATTTCGCTAAGTTAAAAATATGATTTTTTAATTCGTCATGGGTTGAAGACTAGGTCTTTGAACCGAAATTGCTTTACCCGAGGGAGGGACGAGAACTTTGATTATCATTATTTTTAATCTTATTGAATTAAAGTATGCAAAAAAAAAATTTAAAAAACCCAAAAAATTTTGCTTTTAAAACGACGCTTAAAGAATGACAAAATTTAAAATTTTGTCGAGGGACAGACTAGGACAACGATCCGAAAAGCCCTCATCATAAAAGGAAAACAAAATTTTAAAATTATATTAATTATATGTTTATTAAAGCATAAGGTTTTATATATAAAAAAAAGAGCAAAACACTGTAGCCGGCACCCCATGCGATCGCATGGGGTTTACGCACCAACCTCATGCGATCGCATGAGGCTGGATTCCAGGCCTGATACAAAACAGACAGCGAGTCTGTCTTCTTCACCACAACACACACACATATACGAAACTCTCTCAAAATCTCACTAAATTTCATCATTTTTCCACCGTAATTCGTCATTTTTCTTGCTCTAATCATGCCTAGATTCTCATTTTTCAGCAAAAAGGTAAAAATTAAACCCCTAAACTCATAAATTACCTAGTTTTTGTGATAATTACCAATATTTTACCTAATGCAATTTTGTTAATTTCTAGTGTAATTAGTGATAAATTGTTAGTATTTTATGCATGTATAACCTAGATTGATGCTATTTAACATGATTTGAAGCCAAAAACTTCAAAATTTTTAGAAATCTAGGGTTTGTGTTCTTGAGCAATTTGGGGCTTTTTGATATAAACAGGTTATGGCCGATTTTTGTCATGAATTATTGCTTAATTGAGTAATGTAACATGTTTAGGTAGTTAAATGATCCAAACATTAATCCTAAACATGATTTTTAAAGCTTAAAGTGGACTTTTTAGGTGCAAAATTCATGAACTTGATTAATTTGATATAATTGCCAATTGAAACTTGTTTAATTATTAGTAATGACTATTTTGACATGTTATTTGAGTTAAATACTTATGAACTTTGTATACATTTTCATATGTGCTTATTTGGAAAAGTGTAGAATTGTGAAAATGTGTATAAGTTTAATTTTGATTTAACATGTTATTGTGATTGTTTTAAGTTGTTATTTTGCTAACACTAATACATATTTAGATGCAAAAATTTTGTGTTTAATGTGTTTTGCAGAAAGCCGATACTGGAGGTTCAGGAGCATCATCATCTAGACGACCTGCTCCAGCACCAGCACCAGAACCAGAACCAGAAATTCAATACGAGCCAGAACCTGAACAACAACCACAACAGGAACCACAACAACAGCCTGATCAACATGTACCTTATTATGATCCGGTACAGTTTGTTGATGAATTCATAGTATTCCCGATGAGGCCGCCAGTAGAATTCCCAACAATTCCTGAGCACACTTTGCATCCAAATCTGAGATTTGATAGAAGATGGAGGGATTACGAGACATATCAAAGGAACAAATTCAGATTGGTAACTAAAAATGTAGAGGTGCCAAGGGTAATCGATTGGGATCCTTTGGAAAGAGTTCAGCTAGCTAATAGAGTCAGACTGCTACTGATTCAGAGGTACGGGAACTCTTCTTTTACAGATTGGGAATGTCTTTTCACCATTTGTAGACCTGTATATAAGGAATGGTGTGTTGAGCTCATGAGTACTATATCACTTGATACAAATATAGTTAGAATAGATGATAGAAGATTTCTTAGGTTTATCCTTGGCGGTAGGATGTACAGAATGTCCATGCTGGACATGGCCAGGGCTTTATAGATATATACTCCTGGTGAGTTGCTACTACCCGATTGTACAAATTTGATTCATTATGGTGAAAGGGTAGATAGCAACTTTGACGCTGACGCCATTTGGAGGCGTATGTCACATTTTGATGTTTTTACACGAGCGGGAGGACACTCCTATATACATATTGACAGAGCCGAGCTTCGTATCATTCATAGATTTTTGGCTAACTCGATTACACAAAGGGGTAACAATAAAGAAAAAATAACCTTACATGATTTATTCTACCTAAAGTGTATTCGGGATCCTAGAAGCTTTGTCAATATCCCTTACTGTGTTGGTTTTTATTTATCTAAAATGGTAGAAGGAATGCAGGACGGGAGTATAATAGGAGGAGGCATTTTTGTTACTCTCATTGGAGAGTATTTAGGTGTTGATAGGAACCAAGGGGGTCCATTACAGCTTTGTAGAGAACAGGTTGAGCCTTTAGGATTGAAAGTTTATGTAGGTGCTAAGGTATTGAAAAGTAGACGCAACCAGGCAGTACCCTATGAGGGCCCTCATCCACAGGTAGAAAGGGGCTCAGACGAGGAAATGGAGGAGGCGGAAGACATTAGGGATGTCTTACGAGATGCTATTCTTGACGTCCACGTTCGTATAGATGAGGAAGCAATGAAGAGCGCGGCCAGACATAGTATGTACGAGCAGTGGAACTCCGAGCGAGTATACGAGGATTATAGGTGACGCCAACACGATAGCTGGTTAGTTCATCAGCACCAAATTATGAGCCAGCTATCATATCAGGTACCAAATAATTACGTGCCTACTCGACCTGCTCATTTTCCGCCACACAGCCCCGATATCCGACCACCCTTTAACCGGTATGACTATAACCAAGCCTATCAGGACACCTATAACCAACAATGGAACCCACCTGATGAGATGAACTGGAACCCCTATCCAGACTGATTTGGTTCCATTTGGTTATTTTTATGATTTTTATGTTTTTATCTTTTTAATTATTCATGTTTAAACTTATGTTATTGGATATATTTGTGTAATTTTTATTATTTTTATTATTATTGTGTACTAATATTTTACATTTAGGATTTGAAAGTGGGATTTTAAGTCCCATTTCAAATTGCCATGCATGTTTATATTTGTATGTATGTATATTGTCGATTATACAAAACAGGGTAAAACAACGCATTTTCAAAGACTGGCATTAAGTTCAGCAAAAGCTAGTAATTTTGACGACAAGATGAAAAATAAATGTGATGTAACAACAAGACGGAATGAACAAATGATATGCACCATTTATCATTCAGCAAACAAACGCCAATATGTTTGGAAACTTTGGTAAAATTTAATCATTTTTCTGCGCTAATCACCCTCAATAATTTAAATTGTTACTGATTTCTTGCAAATGAGGGCATTGCAAGATCTTAAGTGTGGGAAGGGGTTAAATTCTTTCGGAATTTTAAAATTTTTACTTTATACACTTGGTGACCATTAAAAATACTAGTAACGCAGTAGTTGTATTAGAATCTGGTGCTCTCTGATAATAAAGAACAGCCCTAGTCTTATATACTGACTACCCAATTCTAATAAAATTTTCAAAATTTTCAATTAAATGAGCTCAAAATCATGTTTATACATATTTATGAACGATAAAACTAGGTGTTAACACCGAAATTATTGTTACCTCGGAAAGGACATAAATTGAGAAACAAACCAAAATGTTAGAATTCATTTAAAATGGAATAGAGGACAATAAAAAGGAAAATAAAAGCCAAGTGTGGGAAAATTACCAAGTTATTTTAAACATATGTTACATATTTATGTAACAAATAATTAAAGATACTTTTGCTTTGGACTAAACTAAACAGTTTTATCCGATTTACTGTAAGAAAGATGGATCTACATGATGAATCAATTCCATCATTAAAAGGAAGTAAAGTCTTCCGAAAAAGAAACGCGCTTCTTGATTTAGGTCATGAAGTTGTCGTCCAGACCAGCTGTAGGTTGACGAAAAATCTAGAAAAGTCATCACTAAAATCAGCAGGAAATCCACGGACCTCAGCATCAAACAGGGTCGCCAAGTGGTCAGACTTATCGTAACCATGAGAGGATCTGTCTTGTAAAATGGGAAGGACGCCGTGCAAATTAGCTGGATAAGACTAATGAATCAGATCCCCAGAAAGGATAATCTCCTTTAAAGATCAAAAATCAGCTTTTAAGACTGATATTACTCAATCCTAGAGATTGACCTTAAAGATTGAGAATTACAAACTCATGGAATTCGATGATATCTAAACTCGAGCTTGAACGAGAAAATATTTTGATAAAAAATTAAAACCAATTTGTTTTCTGAAAACCCATTTTCAATGCGTTCATTACCATTGAACGTAAAATCCTAGGAATTCAACTGGAATTCATTAGGTCACCTGAACCAAATCGGGTGTCAACCGTAAGAACGGTGGTTGCATAGCATGGTCAAAGACAGGACCTTGTGCCAGACCGAAAAATTATAAGGGTGAGCTTTACTATTTCTCCTACCAAGGATAGTAATTGCGTCCGACACGTTATAAGACCATAATTAAAAGCATGTCAGGGGACATTGCCTTAACAGTTGCTTGTTCAACGCTTTCCTTTACAACCGGACGGTAGTTTATCGAAAGGTAATATACGGAGCAAGTATACTGGACGTGTTGCTTGCCCAATACAAGGTTAGCAAGTGGGTGACACAAAACCACAAGTTTTGAGCTAAAATTTTCAAATCTGAAACCCACCAAACCCACAAAAATATTTTGCAAACACCGGTGAAGGGTTATTCCGAAAAACTTATCTAGGGTAAAAACTAGATTAAATTTTCAAAAAGATCAAATGTTTTCATAAAGATCCAATTTCCTTAATGGATCTAAATTTTATAGTCATGTGGGACTGTAAACCACATCGTTACTACCATTGTTTATACCGCCGTAAAGAAATCATTGATGTACAAAGTGTGAAGAATAAAGAAGTGATTCTAGTATTTCAAGACTATATTGCTTGAGGACAAGCAACACTCAAGTGTGGGAATATTTGATAATGCTAAAAACGAACATATATTTCATAGCATTATTCCTCAAGAAAGACAAGCTTTTAGTTGCAGTTATCCTATTTACAAGGAATATTCGTTTAAATAATAAAAGGTGAAGACAAAAGACAGATTCGACGAATTGAAGATGCAAACTACCAAAAAGCTTAAAAGTACAGAATACAATCAAAGAGGTTCCAATTATTGATAAGAAACGTCTCAAAATTACAAGAGTACAAGATTCAAAACGCAAAGTACAATATATTAAATTGTACGCAAGGACGTTCGAAAATCCGGAACCGGGACCAGAGTCAACTCTCAACGCTCGACGCAACGGACTAAAAATTACAAGTCAACTATGCACATGAATATAATATAATATATAATTAATTCTTAAAATTAATATATATATTATATTATATTTAAAAACCTTCGACATAAGAAAACAAGCTCATGTGAGCTGTAAATAGAGGCCATGCGATCGCATGGCCTGGAGGAAGAAACTCCATGCGATCGCATGAGCATCTTTTCCAGTTCACACGGCCTATAAAATCGAGTGTTTGGTGCATCATTCAACATATATCAATCTCTCTATCTATATGTAAACGTGTATATATATTTATATTTTAATTTTAATTTTAATTTTAAATCCTAATAATAAGGGTATGTTAGCGAATGTTGTAAGGGTGTAAGTCGAAATTCTGTCCGTGTAACGCTACGCTATTTTTAATCATTGTAAGTTATGTTTAACTTTTTTAATTTAATGTCTCGTAGCTAAGTTATTATTATGCTTATTTAAAACGAAGTAATCATGATGTTGGGCTAATTACTAAAATTGGGTAATTGGGCTTTGTACCATAATTGGGGTTTGGACAAAAGAACGACACTTGTGGAAATTAGACTATGGGCTATTAATGGCCTTTATATTTGTTTAACTAAATGATCGCTTGTTAATTTTAATATAAAGATTTACAATTAGAAGTCCCTATAAATAACCATATACACTCGATCGGACACGATGGGCGGGATATTTATATGTACGAATAATCGTTCATTTAACCGGACACGGGAATGGATTAATAGCTACTAGAATTATTAAAACAGGGGTGAAATTATGTACAAGGACACTTGGCATAATTGATAACAAAGTATTAAAACCTTGGGTTACACGCAGTCGATATCCTGGTGTAATTATTAAACAAAGTAATAAAACCTTGTTACAGTTTAAGTCCCCAATTAGTTGGAATATTTGACTTCGGGTATAAGGATAATTTGACGAGGACACTCGCACTTTATATTTATGACTGATGGACTGTTATGGACAAAAACCAGACGGACATATTAAATAATCCAGGACAAAGGACAATTAACCCATGGGCATAAAACTAAAATCAACACGTCAAACATCATGATTACGGAAGTTTAAATAAGCATAATTCTTTTATTTCATATTTAATTTCCTTTATTTTATATTTAATTGCACTTCTAATTATCGCACTTTTATTTATTGTTATTGTATTTAATTGCACTTTTAATTATCGTACTTTTTAATTATTGCAATTTTATTTTATCGCACTTTTATTTATTGCAATTTCATTATCGTTATTTATTTTACGCTTTAAATTAAGTCTTTTATTTATTTAATATTTTACATTAGGTTTTAACTGCGACTAAAATTTTTAAAATCGACAAACCGGTCATTAAACGGTAAAAACGCCCTTTTTATAATAATAATATTACTTATATATATATATTTGTATTTTTATAAATTAAACTAATATAGCGTTAAGCTTTGTTTAAAAGATTCCCTGTGGAACGAACCGGACTTACTAAAAACTACACTACTGTACGATTAGGTACACTGCCTATAAGTATTGTAGCAAGGTTTAAGTATATCCATTCTATAAATAAATAAATATCTTGTGTAAAATTGTATCGTATTTAATAGTATTTCCTTGTAAAATCTAATAGTATTTTATACCCCTTAGCTTTAACATCAAGTATTTTTGGCGCCGCTGCCGGGGATCAATTTCTTGCTTAAACGCCGGAAGCACAACGCTAATATAAAAAAAAGATTTTTATTTTTAAGTTTACTTTTATAAAAAATACACTTTTGTAAAAATACGTTTTAAATATTCGAAAATATAAAAAAGAAAAACAAAAATATAAATATTTTTAAGAGTTTGTTAAATATATAAGTTATATAAAAGTTTCTTTATCTTTATTTTATAAAAATATAAGTTTTATTTAATTTATATTAATATATTACATAAATATATAAAACAGAAATATAATACAGCAAAACAAGAGAAAAAAAAAATTACTCGAGTCCAGTCCTGTAGCAGCCCAGTGTCTGGCCCGAAACCCTAGCCCATGCGATCGCATGGCTTGGTAACTTAGAACTCATGCGATCGCATGAGCTCTGCTGACACGCCACAGTTGACTGCAACCTGCATTAATTATGGATTATAATTATTATTATTATATTTAAACCCTAATTAGGGTTATATATTATATATTTTAGTTTAGTTTATTTATTTAATTTGTATATTTATATATTTAGTTGACTTAGGTGCTAGTATAAATCTAATGCCATATTCACTATACGCTAAACTAGACCTTGGAGAATTGAAACCAACAAGAATAAGCATACAACTAGTCGATCGATCAGTAAAATATCCTAGAGGGATAATGGAGAACATGCTAGTTAAAGTTGGTACTTTAGTATTTCCAGTAGATTTTGTTATTCTGGACATGGAAGAAGATTCTCGAGTTCCTCTTATATTAGGAAGACCATTCTTAAACACGGCTAAAGAAATAATAGACGTGTTCGGTAAGAAACTGACCCTAAGTATAGAGGACGAGAGTGTTACCTTTTCTGTTGATAAAGCCACCGCAATCTGCAGATGATACATGTTATTATATTCAAACTATAGATTCACATGCAGAATTGTTAGAAGAATTTTCAAAATTACAAGGAACATGAGAATGTTCTTTAGGAGAAGGAACTGAACCAATTGATGAAGCTGAAATGTTAGCTACACTCATGGCTAATGAATATGAACCAACAATAGAAGAACTTCAAATGCTAAAAGAGGAAGACAAATATCAATACAAATCATCGATAGAAGAACCACCGATATTAGAGTTAAAGCCACTTCCAAACCATTTGAATACGCTTATTTACATGGTGAATCTGAATTACCTGTAATAATATCGTCTTCTCTTACGGAAAATGAAAAATTTCAACTTATTTCTGTGCTAAAAGCTCATAAACCAGCTATTGCATGGAAGATTCATGACATTAAAGGCATAAGTCCTTCGTATTGCACACATAAAATCCTTATGGAAGAAGGTCATAAAACGTATGTGCAACTCCAACGAAGACTAAATCCAAATATGCAAGATGTTTTTAAGAAAGAAATTATTAAACTACTCAATGCAGGTTTAATTTATCCAATCTCTGATAGTCCATGGGTAAGCCCAGTTCAATGTGTACCCAAGAAGGGTGGCATGACTGTCATAAAAATGAAAAGTATGAGCTTATTCCCACTAGGACTGTAACGGGATGGCGTGTTTGTATTGATTATATAAAATTGAATGACGTCACCAGAAAAGATCACTTTCTCTTACCTTTCATTGATCAAATGTTGGAAAGGTTAGCTGGGAACAGTTACTATTGTTTTCTTGACGGTTTCTCCGGATACTTTCAAATTCCAATAGCACCCGAGGATCAAGAGAAAACCACGTTCACGTGCCCCTATGGTGAAATGTCCCGTTCTTATTGATTAAAAACGTTCCATATTAATTGATTTCGTTGCGAGGTTTTGACCTCTATATGAGACATTTTTCAAAGACTGCATTCATTTTTAAAACAAACCTTAACCTTTATTTCATAGATAAAGGTTTTAAAAGCTTTACGTAGATTATCAAATAATGATAATCTAAAATATCCTGTTTACACACGACCATTACATAATGGTTTACAATACAAATATGTTACAACAAAATAAGTTTCTTGAATGCAGTTTTTACACAATATCATACAAGCATGGACTCCAAATCTCGTCCTTATTTAAGTATACGACAGCGGAAGCTCTTAATAATCACCTGAGAATAAACATGCTTAAAACGTCAACAAAAATGTTGGTGAGTTATAGGTTTAACCTATATATATATCAAATCATAATAATAGATCACAAGATTTCATATTTCAATACACATCCCATACATAGAGATAAAAATCATTCATATGGTGAACACCTGGTAACCGACATTAACAAGATGCATATATAAGAATATCCCCATCATTCCGGGACACCCTTCGGATATGATATAAATTTCGAAGTACTAAAGCATCCGCTACTTTGGATGGGGTTTGTTAGGCCCAATAGATCTATCTTTAGGATTCGCGTCAATTAAGGTGTCTGTTCCCTAATTCTTAGATTACCAGACTTAATAAAAAGGGGCATATTCGATTTCGATAATTCAACCATAGAATGTAGTTTCACGTACTTGTGTCTATTTTGTAAATCATTTATAAAACCTGCATGTATTCTCATCCCAAAAATATTAGATTTTAAAAGTGGGACTATAACTCACTTTCACAGATTTTTACTTCGTCGGGAAGTAAGACTTGGCCACTGGTTGATTCACAAACCTATAACAATATATACATGTATATCAAAGTATGTTCAAAATATATTTACAACACTTTTAATATATTTTGATGTTTTAAGTTTATTAAGTCAGCTGTCCTCGTTAATAACCTACAACTAGTTGTCCACAGTTAGATGTACAGAAATAAATCGATAAATATTATCTTGAATCAATCCACGACCCAGTGTATACGTATCTCAGTATTGATCACAACTCAAACTATATATATTTTGGAATCAACCTCAACCCTGTATAGCTAACTCCAACATTCACATATAGAGTGTCTATGGTTGTTCAGAAATATATATAGATGTGTCGACATGATAGGTCGAAACATTGTATACGTGTCTATGGTATCTCAAGATTACATAATATACAATACAAGTTGATTAAGTTATGGTTGGAATAGATTTGTTACCAATTTTCACGTAGCTAAAATGAGAAAAATTATCCAATCTTGTTTTACCCATAACTTCTTCATTTTAAATCCGTTTTGAGTGAATCAAATTGCTATGATTTCATATTGAACTCTATTTTATGAATCTAAACAGAAAAAGTATAGGTTTATAGTCAGAAAAATAAGTTACAAGTCGTTTTTGTAAAGGTAGTCATTTCAGTCGAAAGAACGACGTCTAGATGACCATTTTAGAAAACATACTTCCACTTTGAGTTTAACCATAATTTTTGGATATAGTTTCATGTTCATAATAAAAATCATTTTCTCAGAATAACAACTTTTAAATCAAAGTTTATTATAGTTTTTAATTAACTAACCCAAAACAGCCCGCGGTGTTACTACGACGGCGTAAATCCGGTTTTACGGTGTTTTTCGTGTTTCCAGATTTTAAATCATTAAGTTAGCATATCATATAGATATAGAACATGTGTTTAGTTGATTTTAAAAGTCAAGTTAGAAGGATTAACTTTTGTTTGCGAACAAGTTTAGAATTAACTAAACTATGTTCTAGTGATTACAAGTTTAAACCTTCGAATAAGATAGCTTTATATGTATGAATCGAATGATGTTATGAACATCATTACTACCTTAAGTTCCTTGGATAAACCTACTGGAAAAGAGAAAAATGGATCTAGCTTCAATGGATCCTTGGATGGCTCGAAGTTCTTGAAGTAGAATCATGACACGAAAACAAGTTCAAGTAAGATCATCACTTGAAATAAGATTGTTATAGTTATAGAAATTGAACCAAAGTTTGAATATGATTATTACCTTGTATTAGAATGATAACCTACTGTAAGAAACAAAGATTTCTTGAGGTTGGATGATCACCTTACAAGATTGGAAGTGAGCTAGCAAACTTGAAAGTATTCTTGATTTTATGAAACTAGAACTTTTGGAATTTATGAAGAACACTTAGAACTTGAAGATAGAACTTGAGAGAGATCAATTAGATGAAGAAAATTGAAGAATGAAAGTGTTTGTAGGTGTTTTTGGTCGTTGGTGTATGGATTAGATATAAAGGATATGTAATTTTGTTTTCATGTAAATAAGTCATGAATGATTACTCATATTTTTGTAATTTTATGAGATATTTCATGCTAGTTGCCAAATGATGGTTCCCACATGTGTTAGGTGACTCACATGGGCTGCTAAGAGCTGATCATTGGAGTGTATATACCAATAGTACATACATCTAAAAGCTGTGTATTGTACGAGTACGAATACGGGTGCATACGAGTAGAATTGTTGATGAAACTGAACGAGGATGTAATTGTAAGCATTTTTGTTAAGTAGAAGTATTTTGATAAGTGTATTGAAGTCTTTCAAAAGTGTATAAATACATATTAAAACACTACATGTATATACATTTTAACTGAGTCGTTAAGTCATCGTTAGTCGTTACATGTAAGTGTTGTTTTGAAACCTTTAGGTTAACGATCTTGTTAAATGTTGTTAATCCAATGTTTATAATATCAAATGAGATTTTAAATTATTATATTATCATGATATTATCATGTATGAATATCTCTTAATATGATATATATACATTAAATGTCTTTACAACGATAATCGTTACATATATGTCTCGTTTAAAAATCATTAAGTTAGTAGTCTTGTTTTTACATATGTAGTTCATTGTTAATATACTTAATGATATATATACTTATCATAGTATCATGTTAACTATATATATATCCATATATATGTCATCATATAGTTTTTACAAGTTTTAACGTTCGTGAATCACCGGTCAACTTGGGTGGTCAATTGTCTATATGAAACATATTTCAATTAATCAAGTCTTAACAAGTTTGATTGCTTAACATGTTGGAAACATTTAATCATGTAAATATCAATCTCAATTAATATATATAAACATGGAAAAGTTCGGGTAACTACAGTACCTACCCGTTAAATAAATTTCGTCCCGAAATTTTAAGCTGTTGAAGGTGTTGACGAATCTTCTGGAAATAGATGCGGGTATTTCTTCTTCATCTGATCTTCACGCTCCCAGGTGAACTCGGGTCCTCTACGAGCATTTCATCGAACCTTAACAATTGGTATCTTGTTTTGCTTAAGTCTTTTAACTTCACGATCCATTATTTCGACGGGTTCTTCGATGAATTGAAGTTTTTCGTTGATTTGGATTTCATCTAACGGAATAGTGAGATCTTCTTTAGCAAAACATTTCTTCAAATTCGAGACGTGGAAACTGTTATGTACAGCCGCGAGTTGTTGAGGTAACTCTAGTCGGTAAGCTACTGGTCCGACACGATCAATAATCTTGAATGGTCCAATATACCTTGGATTTAATTTCCCTCGTTTACCAAATCGAACAACGCCTTTCCAAGGTGCAACTTTAAGCATGACCATCTCTCCAATTTCAAATTCCATATCTTTTCTTTTAATGTCAGCGTAGCTCTTTTGTCGACTTTGGGCGGTTTTCAACCGTTGTTGAATTTGGATGATCTTCTCGGTAGTTTCTTGTATAATCTCCGGACCCGTAATCTGTCTATCCCCCACTTCACTCCAACAAATCGGAGACCTGCACTTTCTACCATAAAGTGCTTCAAACGGCGCCATCTCAATGCTTGAATGGTAGCTGTTGTTGTAGGAAAATTTTGCTAACGGTAGATGTCGATCCCAACTGTTTCCGAAATCAATAACATATGCTCGTAGCATGTCTTCAAGCGTTTGTATCGTCCTTTCGCTCTGCCCATCAGTTTGTGGATGATAGGCAGTACTCATGTCTAGACGAGTTCCTAATGCTTGCTGTAATGTCTGCCAGAATCTTGAAATAAATCTGCCATCCCTATCAGAGATAATAGAGATTGGTATTCCATGTCTGGAGACGACTTCCTTCAAATACAGTCGTGCTAACTTCTCCATCTTGTCATCTTCTCTTATTGGTAGGAAGTGTGCTGATTTGGTGAGACGATCAACTATTACCCAAATAGTATCAAAACCACTTGCAGTCCTTGGCAATTTAGTGATGAAATCCATGGTAATGTTTTCCCATTTCCATTTCGGGATTTCAGGTTGTTGAAGTAGACCTGATGGTTTCTGATGCTCAGCTTTGACCTTAGAACACGTCAAACATTCTCCTACGTATTTAGCAACATCGGCTTTCATACCCGGCCACCAAAAATGTTTCTTGAGATCCTTGTACATCTTCCCCGTTCCAGGATGTATTGAGTATCTGGTTTTATGAGCTTCTCTAAGTACCATTTCTCTCATATCTCCAAATTTTGGTACCCAAATCCTTTCAGCCCTATACCGGGTTCCGTCTTCCCGAATATTAAGATGCTTCTCCGATCCTTTGGGTATTTCATCCTTTAAATTTCCCTCTTTTAAAACTCCTTGTTGCGCCTCCTTTATTTGAGTAGTAATGTTATTATGAATCATTATATTCATAGATTTTACTCGAATGGGTTCTCTGTCCTTCCTGCTCAAGGCATCGGCTACCACATTTGCCTTCCCCGGGTGGTAACGAATCTCAAAGTCGTAATCATTCAATAATTCAATCCACCTACGCTGCCTCATATTCAGTTGTTTCTGATTAAATATGTGTAGAAGACTTTTGTGGTCGGTATATATAATACTTTTGACCCCATATAAGTAGTGCCTCCAAGTCTTTAATGCAAAAACAACCGCGCCTAATTCCAAATCATGCGTCGTATAATTTTGTTCGTGAATCTTCAATTGTCTAGACGCATAAGCAATCACCTTCGTTCGTTGCATTAATACACAACCGAGACCTTGCTTTGATGCATCACAATAAATCACAAAATCATCATTCCCTTCAGGCAATGACAATATAGGTGCCGTAGTTAGCTTTTTCTTCAATAACTGAAATCCTTTCTCTTGTTCATCATTCCATTCAAATTTCTTCCCTTTATGCGTTAATGCAGTCAAGGGTTTTGCTATTCTGGAAAAGTCTTGGATGAACCTTCTGTAGTAACCAGCTAGTCCTAAAAACTGGCGTATGTGTTTCGGAGTTTTCGGGGTTTCCCACTTTTCAACAGTTTCTATCTTTGCCGGATCCACCTTAATACCTTCTTTGTTCACTATGTGACCGAGGAATTGAACTTCTTCCAACCAAAATGCACACTTTGAAAACTTAGCGTACAATTCTTCCTTCCTCAATACTTCTAACACCTTTCTCAAATGTTCACCGTGTTCTTGGTCATTCTTTGAGTAAATAAGTATGTCATCAATGAAAACAATGACAAACTTGTAAAGGTTTGGTCCACACACTCGGTTCATAAGGTCCATGAACACAGCTGGTGCATTAGTTAAACCAAACGGCATGACCATAAACTCGTAATGACCGTAACGTGTTCTGAAAGCAGTCTTTGGAATATCATCTTCTTTCACCCGCATTTGATGATACCCGGAACGTAAGTCAATCTTTGAATAAACAGACGAGCCTTGTAGTTGATCAAATAAGTCATCGATTCTCGGTAGTGGGTAGCGGTTCTTGATGGTAAGTTTGTTCAACTCTCGGTAGTCGATACACAACCTGAATGTACCATCTTTCTTCTTGACAAACAAAACAGGAGCTCCCCATGGTGATGTGCTTGGTCGAATGAAACCACGCTCTAAAAGTTCTTGTAATTGGCTTTGTAGTTCTTTCATCTCGCTGGGTGTGAGTCTGTAAGGACACGAGCTATTGGTGCAGCTCCTGGTACAAGATCTATTTGAAATTCAACGGATCGATGTGGGGGTAATCCTGGTAATTCTTTCGGAAATACATCGGGAAATTCTTTTGCAATGGGAACATCATTGATGCTCTTTTCTTTAGTTTGTACTTTCTCGACGTGTGCTAGAATAGCATAGCAACCTTTTCTTATTAGTTTTTTTGCCTTCAAATTACTAATAAGATGTAGCTTCGTGTTGCCCTTTTCTCCGTACACCATTAAGGGTTTTCCTTTTTCTCGTATAATGCGAATTGCATTTTTGTAACAAACGATCTCTGCTTTCACTTCTTTCAACCAGTCCATACCGATTATCACATCAAAACTCCCTAACTCTACTGGTATCAAATCAATCTTAAATGTTTCGCTAACCAGTTTAATTTCTCGATTCCGACATATATTATCTGCTGAAATTAATTTACCATTTGCTAATTCGAGTAAAAATTTACTATCCAAAGGTGTCAATGGACAACTTAATTTAGCACAAAAATCTCTACTCATATAGCTTCTATCCGCACCCGAATCAAATAAAATGTAAGCAGATTTATTGTCAATAAGAAACGTACCCGTAACAAGCTCCGGGTGTTCCTGTGCCTCTGCCGCATTAATATTGAAAACTCTTCCGCGGCCTTGTCCATTCGTGTTCTCCTGGTTCGGGCAATTTCTAATAATGTGGCCCGATTTTCCACATTTATAACAAACTACATTGGCATAACTTGCTCCGACACTACTTGCTCCGCCATTACTCGTTCCGACACCATTTGTTCCTTTCGTTCTATTAACCCCTGGTCCGTAGACATCACACTTCGCCGCGCTATGACCATTTCTTTTACACTTGTTGCAAAATTTGGTGCAGAACCCCGAGTGATACTTTTCACACCTTTGGCATAGCTGCTTCTGATTGTTGTTGTTGTTGCGGTAATTATTGTTGTTAAGATGATTGATGTGGTTGCTGTTGTTGTTGTTGTTGTTGTTGTTGTTGTTGTTGGGCCGTTTGTTGTAGTTGCGATTGATGTTGCGATTGTTAGGATAGTTGTTGCGATTATTGTTATAATTGCTGTTGTTGTTGTATTGGTGATACTTATCACCGTTTTCCTCCCACTTTCTTTTGACTTGCTTCACATTGGCCTCTTCAGCAGTCTGTTCTTTAATTCTTTCTTCAATCTGGTTCACTAGTTTGTGAGCCATTCTACATGCCTGTTGTATGGAGGCGGGCTCGTGTGAATTTATATCTTCTTGGATTCTTTCCGGTAATCCTTTCACAAACGCGTCGATCTTCTCTTTCTCATCTTCAAATGCTCCCGGACACAATAGGCACAATTCTGTGAATCGTCTTTCGTACGTGGTAATATTAAATCCTTGGGTTCGTAACCCTCTAAGTTCTGTCTTGAGCTTATTGACCTCGGTTCTGGGACGATACTTCTCGTTCATCAAGTGCTTGAATGCTGACCACGGTAGTGCGTACGCATCGTCTTGTCCCACTTGCTCTAGATAGGTATTCCACCATGTTAACGCAGAACCTGTGAAGGTATGCGTAGGGTACTTCACTTTGTCCTCTTCAGTACACTTACTTATGGCAAACACCGATTCAACCTTCTCGGTCCACCGTTTCAATCCGATCGGTCCTTCGGTTCCATCAAATTCCAAAGGTTTGCAGGCAGTGAATTCTTTGTAGGTGCATCCTACACGATTTCCTGTACTGCTAGATCCAAGGTTATTGTTGGTATGTAGCGCAGCCTGTACTGCGGCTATGTTTGAAGCTAGAAAAGTACGGAATTCCTCTTCATTCATATTCACGGTGTGTCGAGTAGTCGGTGCCATTTCCTTCAAAATAGTTAAATGGAACAAGTTAATCATACAGAATATTAAGAGTAGTTAATAGTATTTCGTAGCATAATATGAACTCATTTATAAAAGCTTTTTCTTCATATTAGCATTTTATAAGTTTAAATTCGGGTAGTACCTACCCGTTAAGTTCATACTTAGTAGCTAATATACAATTCAACTACTACAATTCTATATGAAAAACTGATTATAATAATATTTCGCGTTCAAACTTTTACACAATATTTTACAAACTTACAATACCGCTTATTTTACATATAGCATGAAATATAGCACACAATAAATTTGATACAAGATGGTTGTGAAGATAATTCTAGCTAGTACACAAGTCGTTCAGCAAAGGCAATAAAGACACGTAATTCATACGTCCAGAAACAAGTCATGCACTCTGGTTTTACTAGGATTACTTCCCATCCTTGGTCTTGTGGAACATAACCGTTATGGCCGTTGATAAGACAGCGTGTTGTAACGTCGTCAAAGGGACGAGGGTTACGTAATGTCCAACAGTCCCGTAACAATCTAAAAACCTCATTTCTTACCCCAATTACCGACTCCGTCACTTGTGGAACGTTTTGTTTAATAGTTGTAGCCCGATGTTCTTGTTCTCACTTTGGTGAGAAGCGAACATTACTAATCCGTAAGCATAACATGCTTCTTTATGTTGCATGTTAGCCGCTTTTTCTAAATCACGAAGTCCAATATTCGGATATATTGAGTCAAAATAATTTCTTAACCCATTGCGTAAAATAGCATTTGGGTTCCCCGCAATATATGCGTCAAAGTAAACACATCGTAACTTATGGATTTAAAAATGTGATATCCCCCATCTTTCGAACGAAAGCCTTTTATAAACCAAGGCATTCTTGGAACGTTCTTCGAATGTCTTACAAACTGATCTCGCCTTAAATAGTTGTGCCGAAGAATTCTGACCGACTCTAGACAAGATTTCATCAATCATGTCTCCGGGTAGGTCTCTTAAAATATTGGGTTGTCTATCCATTTTGTGTTTTTATACTGTAAAATAGACAAGAGTTAGATTCATAAAAAAAAATACTTATTAATACAAGCAATTTTTACATATATCATAAAGCATAAGCACACTATATTACATATATTACACCACACGAATACAACTATCTTATTCCGACTCGCTTGTTTCTTCTTCTTCGGTTTTGGTTCATTTTGCCAAGTTTCTAGGGATATATGATGTTCCCCTAATACGAGCCGTCGTGATCCACATTGGTTTAGAAAAACCTGGTGGTTTAGAGGTTCCCGGGTCATTGTTACAACTTAAGGACTTCGGGGGTTGACGATACATATAAAGTTCATCGGGGTTGGAATTAGATTTCTCTATTTTTATGCCCTTTCCCTTATTATTTTCTTTTGCCTTTTTAAATTCAGTTGGGGTAATTTCTATAACATCATCGGAATTCTCGTCGGAATCCGATTCATCGGAGAATTGGTAATCCTCCCAATATTTTGCTTCCTTGGCGGAAACACCATTGACCATAATTAACCTTGGTCAGTTGGTTGAGGATTTTCTTTTACTTAACCGTTTTATTATTTCCCCCACCGGTTCTATTTCTTCATCCGGTTCCGATTCTTTTTCCGGTTCCGATTCTTCTTCCGGTTCCGACTCTTCTTCCGGTTCCTCTTCGGGAACTTGTGAATCAGTCCATGAATCATTCCAATTTACATTTGACTCTTCATTATTATTAGGTGAGTCAATGGGACTTGTTCTAGAGGTAGACATCTATCACATAATATCAAACGCGTTAAGAGATTAATATATCACATAATATTCACATGTTAAAAATATATAGTTTCCAACAAAATTTGTTAAGCAATCATTTTTCAAGTAAACACGGTCGAAGTCCAGACTCACTAATGCATCCTAACAAACTCGATAAGACACACTAATGCAAAATTCTGGTTCTCTAAGACCAACGCTCGGATACCAACTGAAATGTCCCGTTCTTATTGATTAAAAACGTTCCATATTAATTGATTTCGTTGCGAGGTTTTGACCTCTATATGAGACATTTTTCAAAGACTGCATTCATTTTTAAAACAAACCTTAACCTTTATTTCATAGATAAAGGTTTTAAAAAGCTTTACGTAGATTATCAAATAATGATAATCTAAAATATCCTGTTTACACACGACCATTACTCCAAATCTCGTCCTTATTTAAGTATACGACAGCGGAAGCTCTTAATAATCACCTGAGAATAAACGTGCTTAAAACGTCAACAAAAATGTTGGTGAGTTATAGGTTTAACCTATATATATATATCAAATCATAATAATAGACCACAAGATTTCATATTTCAATACACATCCCATACATAGAGATAAAAATCATTCATATGGTGAACACCTGGTAACCGACATTAACAAGATGCATATATAAGAATATCCCCATCATTCCGGGACACCCTTCGGATATGATATAAATTTCGAAGTACTAAAGCATCCGCTACTTTGGATGGGGTTTGTTAGGCCCAATAGATCTATCTTTAGGATTCGCGTCAATTAAGGTGTCTGTTCCCTAATTCTTAGATTACCAGACTTAATAAAAAGGGGCATATTCGATTTCGATAATTCAACCATAGAATGTAGTTTCACGTACTTGTGTCTATTTTGTAAATCATTTATAAAACCTGCATGTATTCTCATCCCAAAAATATTAGATTTTAAAAGTGGGACTATAACTCACTTTCACAGATTTTTACTTCGTCGGGAAGTAAGACTTGGCCACTGGTTGATTCACGAACCTATAACAATATATACATGTATATCAAAGTATGTTCAAAATATATTTACAACACTTTTAATATATTTTGATGTTTTAAGTTTATTAAGTCAGCTGTCCTCGTTAATAACCTACAACTAGTTGTCCACAGTTAGATGTACAGAAATAAATCGATAAATATTATCTTGAATCAATCCACGACCCAGTGTATACGTATCTCAGTATTGATCACAACTCAAACTATATATATTTTGGAATCAACCTCAACCCTGTATAGCTAACTCCAACATTCACATATAGAGTGTCTATGGTTGTTCAGAAATATATATAGATGTGTCGACATGATAGGTCGAAACATTGTATACGTGTCTATGGTATCTCAAGATTACATAATATACAATACAAGTTAATTAAGTTATGGTTGGAATAGATTTGTTACCAATTTTCACGTAGCTAAAATGAGAAAAATTATCCAATTTTGTTTTACCCATAACTTCTTCATTTTAAATCCGTTTTGAGTGAATCAAATTGCTATGGTTTCATATTGAACTCTATTTTATGAATCTAAACAGAAAAAGTATAGGTTTATAGTCGGAAAAATAAGTTACAAGTCGTTTTTGTAAAGGTAGTCATTTCAGTCGAAAGAACGACGTCTAGATGACCATTTTAGAAAACATACTTCCACTTTGAGTTTAACCATAATTTTTGGATATAGTTTCATGTTCATAATAAAAATCATTTTCTCATAATAACAACTTTTAAATCAAAGTTTATCATAGTTTTTAATTAACTAACCCAAAACAGCCCGCGGTGTTACTACGACGGCGTAAATCCGGTTTTACGGTGTTTTTCGTGTTTCCAGGTTTTAAATCATTAAGTTAGCATATCATATAGATATATAACATGTGTTTAGTTGATTTTAAAAGTCAAGTTAGAAGGATTAACTTTTGTTTGCGAACAAGTTTAGAATTAACTAAACTATGTTCTAGTGATTACAAGTTTAAACCTTCGAATAAGATAGCTTTATATGTATGAATCGAATGATGTTATGAACATCATTACTACCTTAAGTTCCTTGGATAAACCTACTGGAAAAGAGAAAAATGGATCTAGCTTCAATGGATCCTTGGATGGCTCGAAGTTCTTGAAGCAGAATCATGACACGAAAACAAGTTCAAGTAAGATCATCACTTGAAATAAGATTGTTATAGTTATAGAAATTGAACCAAAGTTTGAATATGATTATTACCTTGTATTAGAATGATAACCTACTGTAAGAAACAAAGATTTCTTGAGGTTGGATGCTCACCTTACAAGATTGGAAGTGAGCTAGCAAACTTGAAAGTATTCTTGATTTTATGAAACTAGAACTTTTGGAATTTATGAAGAACACTTAGAACTTGAAGATAGAACTTGAGAGAGATCAATTAGATGAAGAAAATTGAAGAATGAAAGTGTTTGTAGGTGTTTTTGGTCGTTGGTGTATGGATTAGATATAAAGGATATGTAATTTTGTTTTCATGTAAATAAGTCATGAATGATTACTCATATTTTTGTAATTTTATGAGATATTTCATGCTAGTTGCCAAATGATGGTTCCCACATGTGTTAGGTGACTCACATGGGCTGCTAAGAGCTGATCATTGGAGTGTATATACCAATAGTACATACATCTAAAAGCTGTGTATTGTACGAGTACGAATACGGGTGCATACGAGTAGAATTGTTGATGAAACTGAACGAGGATGTAATTGTAAGCATTTTTGTTAAGTAGAAGTATTTTGATAAGTGTATTAACGTCTTTCAAAAGTGTATAAATACATATTAAAACACTACATGTATATACATTTTAACTGAGTCGTTAAGTCATCGTTAGTCGTTACATGTAAGTGTTGTTTTGAAACCTTTAGGTTAACGATCTTGTTAAATGTTGTTAACCCAATGTTTATAATATCAAATGAGATTTTAAATTATTATATTATCATGATATTATCATGTATGAATATCTCTTAATATGATATATATTCATTAAATGTCTTTACAACGATAATCGTTACATATATGTCTCGTTTAAAAATCATTAAGTTAGTAGTATTGTTTTTACATATGTAGTTCATTGTTAATATACTTAATGATATATTTACTTATCATAGTATCATGTTAACTATATATATATCCATATATATGTCATCATATAGTTTTTACAAGTTTTAACGTTCGTGAATCACCGGTCAACTTGGGTGGTCAATTGTCTATATGAAACATATTTCAATTAATCAAGTCTTAACAAGTTTGATTGCTTAACATGTTGGAAACATTTAATCATGTAAATATCAATCTCAATTAATATATATAAACATGGAAAAGTTCGGGTCACTACATATGGTACTTTTGCTTACAAACGTATGCCATTTAGACTTTGCAACGCCCCTGCAACCTTTCAAAGGTGCATGATGGCGATTTTTCACGACATGATAGAAAAATGCATGGAAGTTTTCATCGACGACTTTTCAGTCTTCGGTGATACTTTTGAAACATGTCTAGTTAATCTTGAACGAATGCTTATTAGATGCGAGCAATCAAATCTAGTTCTTAATTGGGAGAAATGCCATTTCATGATTAAAGAAGGCATCGTTATTGGTCATAAAATTTCAAAGAAAGGAATTGAAGTGGATAGATCTAAAGTAGATGTAATTGCTAAACTTCCACATCCCACCAATGTTAGAGGAGTTAGGAGTTTTCTAGGGCATGCCTGTTTTTACTGACGTTTCATAAAAGACTTTTCTAAAATTGCTACTCCTATGAATAAACTCCTAGAAAAAGATGCCCCATTCATCTTTTCGGATGAATGTATCAAATCTTTTAATATTCTTAAAGAAAAGCTCACTAATGCGCCGATCATGATAACTCCAAATTGGAATCTACCATTTGAACTTATGTGCGATGCAAGTGATTTTGCAATGGGAGCCGTTTTAGGACAAAGGATTGAAAAACGATTTCAACCTATTTATTACGCTAGTAAGACGTTACAAGGAGCACAAACGAATTACACAACTACTGAAAAAGAACACCTTGCTATTGTCTTTGCTTTTGACAAATTTCGTTCATATCTCGTTCTAGCTAAAACGGTGGTCTATACCGACCATTCTGCTCTTAGATACCTATTTTCAAAACAAGTTGCCAAACCACAATTAATCCGTTGGATCTTACTCTTACAAGAGTTCGATATTGAAATTCGAGACAAAAAGGGAGCAGAAAATCTCACAGCTGATCATCTTTCTCGTCTTGAAAATCCTGAATTAGAAGTTCTAAATGAATCAGCCATACAAGACAACTTTCCTGATGAATATCTATTGAAGATCGATTATAATGAAATTCCATGGTTTGCAGACTATGCAAACTACTTAGTATGTGGATTCCTTGAAAAAGGGTTGTCGTACCAAAAATGAAAGAAATTCTTTAGTGATATAAAACACTATTTTTGAGAAGATCCACATTTACTTAAAAGTTGTCCCGATGGAATAATACGCCGATGCGTATTCGGAGATGAAGCTAGTCAAATCTTAAACCATTGTCACACAGGACCAACAGGAGGACATTATGGGCCTCAACTCACAGCAAGAAAAGTTTATGACGCTGGATTCTATTGGCCTACAATTTTCAAAGACGCACACCTTCTTTGTAAATCCTGTGATGCTTGTCAAAGGGTCAGAAAAATAAGTCAACGTGATGAAATACCACAAAATGTCTTTCAAGTATGTGAAGTATTTGACGTTTGGGGTATTGACTTTATGGGTCCATTTACAAAATCTCATAATAATCTCTACATTCTCGTTGCCATTGATTATGTATCTAAATGGGCGGAAGCACAAGCTCTCCAAACTAACGATGCACAAGTTGTAGTCAACTTCCTAAAACGTCTTTTTGCTAGGTTCGGAACACCGAAAGTTTTAATAAGTGATCGGGGTAGTCATTTTTGTAATAATCAACTTGAGAAAGTTCTCAAAAGATATGGAGTAACTCATAAAATCTCAACCGCTTATCATCCACAAACAAGTGGACAAGTTGAAAATACCAACCGAGCTTTAAAACGTATTCTAGAGAAAACTGTAGGATCAAATCCAAAGGAATGGTCCATGAAATTAGAGGATGCACTCTGGGCTTTTAGAACAGGCTACAAAACTCCAATTGGAACCACACCTTTTAAACTCATTTACGGAAAAGCATGTCACCTTCCAGTAGAAATTGAGCACAAAGCATTTTGGGCTTTGAAGACGTGTAATCTTGATTTACATGAAGCTGGACGTCTACGGTTAAGTCAACTAAATGAATTAGAAGAATTAAGACATGATACATATGAAAATTCATTAATCTATTAGGAAAGAACGAAGAAATGGCATGATAAAAGAATCAGAAGTTCAAAAGAATTTAAAGAAGGAGACAGAGTTCTTCTTTTTAATTCACGATTCAAGCTATTTCCTAGAAAATTGAAATCAAGATGGTCTGGACCATTCATAGTCAAAAGAGTTTTCCCATACGGAACAATAGAGTTAATAAATTCAAATGGGATTGAATTTAAGGTTAATGGTCACAGAGTTAAACAATACATAGATAATCCAATGGAAGTTGAAGATGAAGTTAATCATAATTTCGACACCACAGCTAACTAAGTGTGGGAAGATTCGAATCTTTTAAGGGTAATATGAATTTCTGTTAGAGTTAGATATTCTGTTTTCGTGTAGTTCTCGAGAATGGAATCCGAATGGTCTTCCCTAGCAGACCTTAAAGAACTAGTCTTCTCCCTCCATTCTGAATTTTTATTTCTTTTAGGTTTTACGAGATGAAGAATTCCTTTGATTTGAACCATGGTCTACTACTACACGCTATGATTACTAACCGTAATAATAACACCTTCCCGAGTGAACTGGTATCATTCATAAGAGGCAAAATGGACGAAGTGAGGAAAGAACTCAGGAAAGATCATCATAAGACACATTTTGGTAAAGGAAAATCAAAATCCGCAACAAAAAGAAGAGCACGACACCTTGAAAGATGTCATAAATGCGGAAAATGGTCACACAAAGGTAAATGTTCGAACAATCAAACACATTCCAATACCGAGTTCGTTACTCTATGCAGAGAAGGACCGTTCATATGTTTAGAAGAAAAGTTATTGAAAAATCGAGGTTACGCCTAAGTAGCTATGGAAAACCAAATCGAATGACTCTCCTATGAGTCGGCTAAAGCAGGTCTCTGAGAATTCTATCTCACAGGTAAGTATGTACAGTTTTTATTTGTTTTTATTTATTGTTTTTAACCTTTTGATAATAAACGCTGAATCGTTCGCTATAAAGTATTAAATTGATATTCAATAAAATTAGGTATGCGAAACCAAAATTATTGATATCATACAAAAATTTAATTCATCACTGCGAAATTTACCGTTTATTCATAAGGTATAAATATCTTTAATCAATCAATCCAAAATATTTCAAAAATTCGTCAGGAGTAAAACTAGGTAATATAGCCGAAATTACTTTACCCAAAAGAGGGACGTATATTTTTGATAATATTTGGTTGATTAAAAGTGGGTTAAAAAACCAAAAAGATTTTTATTTTTATTTTTACCTTGTTTTTAAAATTAATATATAACTATATTATTTTTAAATATAAGTTTGTAAAATTAATGTATATAAATATTAATAATATTTATATTAAATTTTATGCATTTTAAATTTAAGTTTGGTGTGAATTTAAAAATAAAAATGAAGTTTATTTCATTAAGTTAAAAATTTGATATTTAAAATTCAATGTAAATTTGTGTTTAATGTGTTTTATAGAGAAATACAGATATGGACGGTGCATCATCGTCTAGACAACATGAACAAGAACCTGATCAAGAACCACAACCGGAACCACAACCTGAACAACAACAACATTATGATCAACACATGCTATATTATGAGCCGGAACCACTGTTTTACACTCATTTTCGTCAATTTCAGCCTCACCCGAGGATTATGCACCCACTTATTGATGACCAACAGTTACATCCCAATCTAAGATTCGATCGTTGTTGGACAGAATACCCAAAATTTCAAAAGAACATGCACATTCTTTTCCACAAAAATATTGAAATGCCTCGGATAATCGATTGGGAGCCTTTGGAAGCGGTTAACCTAGCCGAACCGATTAGGGATTTACTAGTTCAGAGGTATGGTAACTCTGCATTTAACGATTGGATCCGCTTATTTACTACACGTAGAACTATATATAGAGAATGGTGTGTTGAATTGCTTAGCCCTATAGAGTTAAATAATGAAGTTACTATGATAGGAGATAAAAGTTTTATTAGATTTCTTTTAGGAGGTACAATGTACAGATTGTCCATGTTGGACATGGCTAGAGCTTTACTGATCTACACCCCCACTGAGATTATTACACCTGATTGTAATAGTTTAATTACTGAAGGTGAAAGATTAGATAGGAATTTTGACGTTAACGCCATATGGAGGCGTATGTCAAGATTTAGGGAATTTATGCGGGGTGGAAGACACTCCTACTTAGATATTGATAGAGCAGAGCTCCGGATAATACATAGATTCTTAGCGAACTCGATTACACAAAGGGGTAGAAACAAAGAGAAAATGACCCTAACCGATTTATTCTATCTTAAGTGTATTCGAGACCCGAGGAGCTTTGTTAACATTCCTTATTGCGTAGGCCACTATTTGTCTAAAGTTGTTGAGGGTATGCAAGCAGGAAGTATTATAGGGGGAGGTATTTTTGTTACTCTCATTGGAGAGTACTTAGGTGTAGATAAAGAGCATGGGGGTCCAGTGTTAGAGATTGAGGAACAAGCCGAGAGCATAGGCTTGCAGGTTTATCAAGGTGTAAAGGTACTAAAACGGAGGCACGATATGCCAATACCATATCAGGGCACCATCCACAGGTAGAGAGGGGTTTGGATAAGGAGATGGAGGAAGCAAATGACATTAGGGATGTCATTAGGGATAGTTATACTGATGTATTCCAGCATGTAGATGAGGTGGAAATGAATAACCAGGCTAGGCATCATTAGTATGAGCAGTGGAGAGCCGCGGATGAGTATGAGCACTCCAGGCGACGCCAACACAATAGCTGGAAAGTTCATCAGCACCAAATCATGAGCCAGCTATCATATCAGGTACCACATAACTACATCCCGACTCGGCCTGCTTTTTATCCACCACATCAGCCCGACATGCGATGACCCATTGACCTGTACGACCCCAATCAAGCCTACCAGGACACCTATCACCAACCATGGAACTCGAGCGATGATATGAACTGGAATCCCTATCCAAATCAATAGTGTTCCATTGGTGATTTCTTATCTTTTATTATTATTTTTTTATCTATTTATGTTAAACATTTAACATTTTGATACTTTTATGTAATGTTTAACATTTTTATTATTTTGTACTAATATTTCATTTTTGTAATTTGAAAGTGGGATATTAAGTCCCATTTTAAAATACCATGCATGTTTATATTTGTATTGTATGTATTTTATCTCATGTACACAACAGGGTAAAACAGCGCATTTTTAAAGACTGACATTAAGTTCAGCAAAAGCAACTAATTTTGACGACAAGATGCAAAATATATGTGAAATAACAACTGCAGGAATGAACAAATGATGTGCACCATTTATTATTCAAACAAACAACAATATGTTTGGAAACTTTAGTAAAATTTAATCATTTTTCTACGCTAATCACCCTCAATAAATTAAATTGTTACTGATTTCTTGCAAATGAGGGCATTGCAAGATCTTAAGTGTGGGAAGGGATTAAATTCTTTCGGTTTTAAAAAAAATTTGACTTATACACTTGGTTTAATAGACACCGTTAAACTTTACTAGTAACGCAGTAGTTGTATTAGAATCTAGTGCTCTCTGATAATAAAGAACAGCCCTAGTCTTATATACTGACTACCCACTTCTAGTAAAATTTTTAAAATTTTTTCAACTAAATGAACTCAAAATCATGTTTATACATATTTATGAACGATAAAACTAGGTGTTAACACCGAAATTATTGTTACCTCGGAAAGGACATAAATTGAGAAACAACCCAAAATGTTTAAATTCATTTAAAATGGAATAGAAGAGAATAAAAAGGCAAAGAAAGAAAAATAAAAGCCAAGTGTGGGAAAATTTTACCAAGTTATTTAGAACATATATCACATATTTTTGTACAAATAATTGAAGATACTTTTGTTTTGGACGATATTAATCAGTTTCACCCAGTTTATTGTAATATAAATGGAATTTAAAAGGAAGTAAAGTCTTCTGAGAAAAAGACACGCACTTCTTGATTTAGGTCAGGAAGTTGTCGTCCAGACGATTTGTAGAGTCTACGAAAAACTTTGAAAAGTTTTCTCGAAAATCAGCTGGAAATCTACGGACCTCAACATCAAACAGGGTCACCATGTGGTCAGACTTATCCTATCCATGAGAGGATCTGTCTCATACAATGGGGGGGCACCGTGCAAATTAGCTTATAAGACTAATGAATCAGATCCCCAGAAAGGATTAACTCCTTAAAGATCAAAAATCGGCATTTAAGCCTGATATTACTCAATCCTTGAGATTGACCTTAAAGATTGAGAATTACAAACTCATGGAATTCGATGATATCTAAACTCGAGCTTGAACGAGAAAATATTTTGATCAAATTACAAACCGATTTGTTTTCTGAAAACCCATTTTCAATGCGTTCATTACCATTGAACATAAATCCTAAGAATTCACTGGAATTCATTAGGTCACCTGAACCAAATCGGGTGTCAACCGTAAGAACGGTGGTTGCATAGCATGGTCGAAGACAGGACCTTATGCCAGACCAAAAAACTATAGGGTGATCTTTACTATTGCTCCTACAAAGGATAGTAATTGCATCCGACACAATATAGACCATAATCAAAAGCATGTCATTAGACATTGCCTTAACAGTTGCTTGTTCAACGCTTTCCTTTACAACCGAACGGTAGTTTACCGAAAGGTAATATATGGAACAAGTATACTGGACGTGTTGCTTTCCTAATACAAGGTTAGCAAGTGGGTGACACAAAACCGCAAGTTTTGAGCTAAAATTTTCAAATCTGAAACCCACAAAACCCACAAAAAACATTTTGCAAACACCGGTGAAGGGTTATTCCGAAAAACTTATCGAGGGTAAAAGCTAGATTGAATTTTCAAAAGATCAAATGTTTTCATAAAGATCCAATTTCCTTAAGGATCTAAATTTTCATAGTCATGTGGGACTGTAAACCACAACGTTACTATCATTGTTCATACCGCTGTATTAAAATCACTGATGTACAAAGTGTGAAGAATAAAGAAGTGATTCTAGTAAAGTTATATTCAAGTTCTATATTGCTTGAGGACAAGCAACGCTCAAGTGTGGGAATATTTGATAATGCTAAAAACGAACACATATTTCATAGCATTATCCTTCAAGAAAGACAAGCTTTTAGTTGCAATTGTTCTATTTACAAGTGATATTCGTTTAAATAATAAAAGGTGAAGACAAAAGACAGATTCAACGATTTGAAGATGCAAACGACCAAAAAGCTAAAAAGTACAAAGTACAATCCAAGTGGTTCAAATTATTGATGAGAAACGTCTAGAAATTACAAGAGTACAAGCCGTGAAACGCAAAGTACAAGATATTAAATTGTACGAAAGGACGTTCGAAAATTCGGAACCGGGACCTGAACCAACTATCAACGCGCGACTCAACGGGCCTAAAATTACAAGTCAACTATGCACATGAATATAATATATATATATATATATATATATATATATATATATATATATATATATATATATATATATATATATATATATATATATATATATATATAATTATATAAAATTATATATATTATATTATATTATTTAAATGTGTCGGCAAACAAAAAAACAAAGCAATGTGAGCTGTCCCAGATAGTCATGCGATCGCATGGCCAGAAGGCACATATCCCGTGCGATCGCATGGCCTCAAAAACTTGGTCAGGTCCTATAAATTGCAAGTTTGGGCGACGAGTTTAACACACCTTCATCATACACTTATCTGCACTCTCTCAAATATATTTATATTTATTTTATAACTATAATTTTAATATTAAGTTAATAATAATAAGGTTATAGTGGCGAATGCTTTAAGTTTGTAAGTCAAAATTCCGTCCGTGTAACACTACGCGATTAATACTCGTTGTAAGTTATGTTCAACCTTTTTAAATTAATGTCTCGTAGCTAAGTTATTATTATGTTTATTTAAGCCGAAGTAATCGTGATGTTGGACTAAATATTAAGACGGGGTTATTGGGCTTTGGACCATAATTGGGGTTTGGAAAAAAGACCGACACTTGTGGAAATTGGACTATGGGCTATTAATGGGCTTTATATTTGTTTAACTGAATGATAGTTCGTTAATTTAATATAGAGATTTACAATTTGAGGTAATTATAAATAGCCACATACACTCGATCGAACACGATGGGCGGGATATTTATAAATACTAATAATCGTTCATTTAACCGGACACGGGAATGGATTAATAGTCAATGGACTCATTAAAACAGGGGTGGATTACATACAAGGACACTTGGTGTAATTGTTAACTACGTATTAAAACATTGGATTACACGCAGTTGATAACCTGGTGTAATTATAAACAAATTATTAAGACCTTGTTACAGTTTAAGTCCCCAATTAGTTGGAATATTTGACTTCGGGTATAAGGGTAATTTGACGAGAACACTCGCACTTTATATTTATGACCGATGAACTATTATGGACAAAAACCAGATAGACATATCGAATAATCCAGGACAAAGTACAATTAACCCATGGTAATAAATTAAAATCAACACGTCGAACATCGTGATTACGGAAGTTTAAATAAGCATAATTCCTTTATTTTATATCTCATCTCACTTTTATTTATCGTCATTTTAATTATCGTACTTTTATTTATCGCACTTTTATTTATCTTATTTACTTTACGCTTTTAATTAAGTTATATTTTTATTTAATATTTTACATTAGGTTTTAATTGTGACTTAAGACGTAAAATCGACAAACTGATCACTAAACGGTAAAAACCTCCTTTTATAATAATAATAATACTACTTATATATATATATATATATATATATATATATATATATATATATATATATATATATATATATATATATATATATATATATATATATTTATTTATACAAATATAGTTTAAAATATATATAGCGTTAAACTCAGCTAGCTCCCTGTGAAACGAACCGGACTTATTAAAAACTACACTACTTTACGACTAGGTACACTGCCTATAAGTATTGTAGCAAGGTTTAGGTATATCCATTCAATAAATAAATAAATAACTTGTGTAAATTGTATCGTATTTAATAGTATTTCGTAGTAAAATTAATAGTATTACGTACTACACCTCGAACAACATCAACTAGTAACGAGTTTCAAAGATTAAAATTGATGATTTTAAAAAGTTAAACTCTAACAAGTTTAAAGTTAAATGTTTTTTGAAACTAAAATAATATATATGGGCGATATCTTTTAAAACTGTTTTAAAATGATACACAATGTGTATTTGTTATTTTTATATATAAAATAAAATAACAAACTAGACGCATAAACACGCTTGACATATATATAATTGGTTAAAATAATTTTTTTTAGCAAAAGGTGTAACCAATCTTATGTGCATGCATTATTCGTTAACACAAACATTTTCAAAATACCCGTCAAATTTAAGTCATGCCATCCAATGAGCTTGCAAACACTCCTCGTTATTTTTTAATTACGGTGAGACCTAATCGAATTATAGCCACGAGGTAGATTTTCAGTTACGAGTGAGACTAGGCTGAATTTCTACTGTTTCCAAATTGGACGACTTAATCGTATTCACGGTGAGACCTGAGTTCGAGGCAAGGATGGGACAAACATACCAGTAGATAATTGTGGTTTATTAGACTACATATATCTCTAGGTTCCATAAAGATCTAAGAGTTGTACTTGTAATGCAATTGGTACCCGCTACCTACTAATAGACTCCATAACTGCTAGCTGATCAACAGATGTGGCTATGGAATCTCTAAGTGGATCTTAGGCTTTCGTAAATTAATTATTTTTAAATACAATAAAAACTTGGGTAGTTAATTTATTAAAGCTTAATATCAAAAATACTAAATTGAATCTTATATCTGTTGTAGATGTCAAATAATTAAAACGTAAACCAAAACACATTCCTTCTTTGTTGGAGAAGGATAAACTCAATGTTCAAACTTCCTAGAATGGCAATGCAACCTGAGAACTGTTTCTCAAGCATAAATGGAAGTTGAACAAAATTTAGAAACCTTTATCCATTCTTCCTGGTGTGGCAGTTGCTGCTGCTCAGCAAAATGCTTATCGGATGTTGTTCGATGATCAGGAAGAAATAGGATGGAAGGGTGAAAAAAGAATAAGTCGAATACTTTGTGGAAGAGATATGGTAAATAATTTGCCAGCAAAATATTCCACCTTCCAAGAAGGAAATCCCAACAAAAGACGCTGAATGTTTCCATTGTGGAAAGGTTGGCAATTAAAGATGGAAGTTGTCCTATCTACCAATCTGAGCTGAGAAAATGTAATGCTTGTAAGACTAGAAATCTCAAGTATAGTTCATATACAGTTATATACTTCCTCTAGTGATTCCTAGATCATTGTTAACCGGTTGTGGTCTTTACACCTGTAACAATATAAAGGGAATGAGGAGAAATAATAGACTGAAGAAAGGCACACTGGATTTGTGAGTGGGCAATGGGAATCAAGCTTCGATTGAAGTCATTGGTCACTATGAGCTTACTCTTCTAAGTGGTGTTATTGTTTTGTTGAAACAATGTTATTATGCTCCTAGTATTATGAGCAATATGATTTGAAATATGCTGGTTTTGAACATGCATTTACGCACTTTGGTATTTCAGTTTCTAAGGATAATATTTTTTTTTATCTTAATGCCTATCCAAGTGATGGTATTTTTGAAATTGATATGCATGGTGTGATTTCAAATGATAATTCCATGTATACTTGTGCTGCTAAACGATTCAAACAAGAGATGAATAAGACCAATCTATGACATCGTCATCTTGGTCATATAAACAAACAATGCATTTCAAAATCCATTCTAATGGACTTTTGGAATCAAATGTCTTTGAGTCATTTGATGTATGTGAGTAATGTTTATGTGAAAGGATCACAAAAGCTCATTTCTCCGACTTAGGTGAAAGAGCTACATATCTTTTAGGACTAATACATATTGATGTATGTGGCCCTTTAGAACAATGTCTAGAAATGGTAAGTCTTACTTCGTTACAATACCCGATGGTTATAGTAGATATGGTTATGTTTTAATTGCTGAAACATAAACATGAAATTTTTGAAATGTTCAAAAGCCTTTCAAAATGAAGTAAAGAGTCAGCTTGGAAAGACCATTAAATCACTTCACTTTAATGGAGGAGGTGAATTTATGAGTCAAGAGTTTTTGGACCACCTGAAGAATTATGGGATTGTCTCACAATTCACTCCACCTTAGACACCACAAAACAATGGTGTGTGTCAGTGGAGGAATTGAACTTTACTTGATATGGTTTGATCTATGATGAGTCTAACTACTCTATCGATGTCTTTTTGGGGTTATGCATTAGAGTTTGCTGCACGCATACTCAATATGGTTCCAACCAAGAAGGTAGAAAAGACACCATATGATGTATGGCATGGGAAGATTCCCAAGTTGTCTTATTTGAAATTCTGGGGTTGTGAAGTGTATGTGAAGCATGACACTTCAAACAAATTAAAACCCTGAAGTACTAAATTTCACTTTATGGGATACCTAAAGGAAACAATGGGTTACTACTTCTACTACCAAGCTGAAAACAAAGTGTTCACTGCTCGATTTGCTGAATTCTTTGAAAGAGATCTTCTCTTACAAGAAGTCAGTGGGAGAAAAATAGATCTTGAAGAAATTCAAGAATCACAAAGTGACATACCTCCTGAAGGCACTAGCCTAGTTAGAACGTGTCGCACCTGAACTTCATAGGTATGGTAGAACTCCTCATCGGCATAAGAGGTTTGATTATCTAATTAATTCAGATGAACCTTACCTAGAGGATTATACGTTGAGGCCATATAAGATCACGAATCTTAAAAATGGCGAGATACTATGAATGTAAATATGCAGTCCATGAAAGATAATCAAGTATGTGACTTGATTGATCTTCCACCCAATTGTAAGACAATGGGGTGTAAATGAGTCTTCAAAGAGAAGACTAGCATGGATGGTAATGTAAACACTTTTAAAGCTCGATTCATGGAAAAAGGTTATGATGAAACTTTTCCACTGATCACGAGCTTTATAATTTAGGATACTTATTGCCATAGCTACTTTTCATGATTATGAGGTATGGTAAATAGATATCATAATATCTTTTTTAAATGGCGACCTAAGCGAGGATGTATATATGGTTTAGCCGAAAGGATCTATATATCCTAAGCATCCTAATAAAGTCTGCAAGATTCTAAAATCCATTTATGGCTTAAAACAAACATTCAGGAGCTAGAATCTTAAGTTTGATGAGAATATCAAAGAGTTTGGTGTTTCTCAAAAACAAGATGACCTCTGTATTTACATTAAATCTAGTGGGAGCAAAGTAGTCTTATTGATCTTGTATGTTGATGACATACTGTTTATTGAAAATAACATTTCAACTTGCAAGATGTCAAGTCTTGGCTTGAAAACGTTTTTTTTTTTTTCATAAATGATCTTGGAGAAGCTACTTATATACTTGGAATCATGATCTATAGAAATAGATTCAAATGACTTATTGGTTTGAATTAATGTACATATCTTATCTTGCAGAGATTTTATAACAACCCTCATTTTTCCATTTTGAAATTTCCAAATTTTCCCTTAAGGTTTCATTGTCTTATTCAGTATATTATTAGGGTTGTTATTCGAGTAATTAATACTAAAACCCTAGTATTATTTAAAACCCTAAACCAAACCCTATGCATTAAATGCTAAACCCTAATACCATTTAACATTAAACCCTAACCCTAAAATATAAACTATATGTATTAATATAATTGTGACAATATTTATATATAAAAACTAATTAGAACCAAATCAACAACTAATAAAAGTTAGGGTCTAATATTTAAATAAAATGTAACCCTAATATTAAGTAATATTAATAATAATAATAAATAAATAAAAAAAATATATAAAATACTTAATAAATAATAAATGCCTTAAAAAAAATATAATGCACATGTACATGTATATCGGCTGTGGAAAAAAAAATATTAACTTGATCCCTAATTTACTAATCATAGTCTAACACTAATTACCATCTTTGATCACCAAGGAAATTCTTAGAATCCTAGCTTAATTAGAAAACCTAACAACCCTATATAAACTCTCAAGTCTTTCCATGATCTCACCACAAAACCACTAGCAATTTAGTCTACTTTTTCCCTCTAGTTTTCCCATTCTGTCGACTGAAACAAACCACAAAAAGACTCACCTGAATCGACTTCTAAACAGCACAAAAACCTGCTGCATTTAATCACTTGCTCAGCTTCTATTTCCTCTTCTGTTAGTCGTTACATAAACCCCCAAAAACATGCTGTGTAGTTGACATACAACCACACCAAAATAGCCTGCAATTCGCCATTAAACCTGATGTTGATCAGTTCCTGTTTCGACGTCCAAATAGCCCATTATTCTCTTGATTCTAGTGTGTTAGTCGCCTTCAAAACAGACCCAATTTGTCCCATAGTTGCTGCGTTTTTTTTCCTGTTCTTCTTGCTGTTCATGTCGAGTAAAATCAGACCCAAAAGCACCTCAATTGGGTCGTCCTTGCTGCTGCACTGGTTTCTGTTTTCTGCTACGCATCAACATCATCATCTTTAGCCTTGATCATTAAACCCTAAGGTATCCTATAAACCCTAGTTAAATCCCTTAAGTTTATTGTTATAAGTATTATGTTAAGAGTTAAGATTAAGTAATGAATGAGTTGATTGTTGTAAGGATAATTATTATGAATAATGTTAATGGTTATGATCCAAGTTAAAAGTATCATATTAAGTATTATGAAGTATGATCTTGATAAAGTATTATGATTATTAAAAAGTTAAGGATTATGAATAAGATTAAAGTATTGATTATGTTTATGATTAAAAAGGTTAATAGGTCTTGAATAATGATAATGATAAAATGGGTATGAACTAGTATAAATTATGATTATGATTTTATGTAGGTGAAGGTTGTGATTAATAAGATTGTAAAAATTTAAAAAAGTGTTATGGTTGTTAATAAGCTAGATTAAAAGATTAAGTATGAATATTGATAATGAGAGATTAGAGTTTTGAATAATAAGTTAGTTAATAATAATAGTTGATTAGTATGGTTATGATATAGATTATGAAAAGGAATTGTTTATGTAATAAAGATTAGGGTTATTGGTTGATAAGCTAGTTAATAATAAGATGAAGAGTATGATCATGAGTTAGATTATAAATTATGATTATATATTGTATAAGTAAGGAGTTAGAAGATTTGGTTAAGTATGATTAAAAAGATTAGGGTTATAAGTTTGGATAATACATATGGATAATAAGGATTAGAGTTAATGAATATGATTAGTTATTATGTTAATTAAAAAGTTATGATATTATAATTAGTGACGTATAATGAAGATGATATATATGCATGCATGCATGCATGCATACGTATGTATGTACATATATAGGTAGGTATATGCTTGTGTATATAATTAGATATATACATATGTGTATACGTATGTGTATATATGTATGTATATGTACGTGTGTGTATGTATGAATGTGTAATATGTAAGTTATATAAGGTTAGTAACATAATAATAAAAGTAATGAATGTATATATATGTAACATCTTATACTTATGTATATGTAACACTTGCATATAATATATAGATATAACACAAAGCTATAGACATATGTATGTATGAAAATAAATAAAGAATATATGTACGTATGTATCACATAGGTGTATATCTATATATGTAACATATAATGATAAGTTTACATAATAGTTGAATAATTAAAGACTAATAATACTATTATTAGTATAACTTATACACTTATCTATATAGTAACACTTAAGTACACTAAGTATCTTATCACTTATATAAATACAACTTTTCTCGAAAACGGTCACTGTTATTATAGTTTAACATATTAATAAACAAACTTTATGTCTATTAGACATTAGCTAATCGAACATAATATCTCTAGGTTGAGATCTCCGTGTTCAACACTCCGATCATATAACTTGTGTGGAATATCTATCTGCTATTAAGGTGAACTTCATAGCCCCACTTTTTAACTATCTTTATATACTTGTTTTGAACTTTGGGGTGAGCACATGCTTGCTTTTAAACTGTTTTACGCTTAGACACAAGTACATGAAAACTTTAACTTGATTAGTTCAAACTGTGCTAACATGATTTGATTCATGCTAAATCCCTGCCATGATATCGTTAATTGCTACGTATAAAGGCAAGCTTAGTTATTGTGAGTAGCGTTATTGAGAGTGACGTCTCTATCCGGATGACCGTTGGTCAATGGATACATAATAATAATTCAATGACACGAACGTGATGTGTTTAGGGTAACTTATGGTTAATTTCGATATCATATACCCCAGCACTACTACCGAACTGATTAAACTTTATAACTAAATCTTGTGGTCTAAAAACTTGGTTATTATTGATAAACCTATGTTGTTCACTCAACATTTTGGTTGACACTTTAAGCATGTTTTATCTCAGGTGAAGATTGCTAAGGATTATTTGCTATTTGGGCTTTGCTGCTTTTGGAGTCCGCATATTATCATTCATATTATTGCATTAAAATATTTTAGATTACATTTAAATTTTAAAGAGTCATTTGTAATGACTTAATACTTTCTGCTGCTTATTATACATTGGTTTTTAATTAAAACATCTCATATAGAGTCGTTCTCGTTTATACATACTTGTATTGTGATATTGTGAAGTCATATTTCCCCGGCCCTATTTGGGGGTATGACAGAGTGGTATCAGAGCCAGGTTTATTATAGAGAACCAGGATTGCATTTTTATGTGTGCCTTATGTGTTAGTTAGGTGCCTTAGCAATCTATAGGTCTATAACCTTTCATGTTTTAGTTTCTAGTACATTTTCCCCTTACATTCTATTCATGCTTTTGCATCATCCTTAGAACCTACCTAATTATCTCTCTTTCTTTTCATTTAGGATGTCTCGCCGTAACCCAATCGTCATTTCTGACTCCGAGGAATCGTACTCCGAAAGATCTGTTCGCACACCGTCTTATGGACCCGTTTCCCCGCCATTATCACCAACTCACCCAAATTATATCCCTGCTAGTCCACCACACTCCCCTCATTTGGAAGAATCCTACACTAATGCTAACTATGATGGGGATGACGAGGAAGAAGAGTTTGTGGAAGAGATGATTGAAGAAGAAGTGGAAGAGGAGCCTTCTAAGGAAGAACCCAAGGAAGAATCCAAGTCCGAGCCCTCCGTTGCCTTACCTCCTTCTTTAAAAAGAAAGGAACCCGAAACATCAAAAACCGAGAGTTCAAGTTCATCCAAGGAACCCCGCCTTACCACTGTACCCGTGCTTTGCATGAAATCTGTTAAACATGCTAAGGTAAAGAGTGATTTACAAGAAGTGAAGACAGAATTTGGTAAGATAAAGGAACTTCTTGATGGACAATTTAGTACGCTTGAAGATCAATAAGAGGAATTGTCAAAAATACTCGTATGATGTGTATAACATCTTTAGAAAGACTGCTAGGAGACATGATAGAGAGATTGAGCTTCAAGATCAAAGGATTGAGGAACTAGAGAAGGAGGTGCAATTTCTCAAGGATCTTCTGTGGGAACATTTTCAAGACCCAACCCCCATCACCTAAGAATTAGATCTTAGGATTTCTTTTCTATTTCCGTATTAGTTTTAGTTCATTGTAAAGGCTTTGCCTAAACCTACTATCTTAGTTTCGTTTCGTGTTTATTCTAGTTTCGTTTCGTGTGTAATAAAAGATGTTAGTTATCTTTGTGATGTTTAATGAAATTCAAGTGTTTTTTTAATACATCTCGTTATTTCTCCTATCTATTTTCCTAATATATGTTGTGTGAAATTTATGCATCATTAAACAAACTTATAACTTACTGGCACCATAACTCTTCGACTAATACTGTTGTATGTGTTGAAGGTCAATGGCTCAACCAAATCGTGACGCTAACGCTTTTCCAAATGTCACTTTGACTCCCATACAATTTCAACAACTGTTGGCTGCCGCGCAAGGCAATGGCAACAACGGCGCACCGCGAGACCTTTCGACTATTTGTTCTCATCAAAGTTTTATAAGCTACCCGCCCCCTACATACAAGAGTACTGAAAGACCTGGGCTCAGTAATATAGAAATGGTGAATGCTGATCTCATGAGCTACACCAACCGATTTCAAGAGTTTGCTCTCATGGCTACTCCCGAGTATCTAGGGATCCAATGCTACATCAATGGATTACCTGATGAAGTCCGAAGAGATGTTATCTTGGAGAACCCGGGCACCATATGATAAGCTGCTTGCATGGCAAGCTATTTCATCGACAAACATAAGGAGAAAGAAGGTGCAAAAAGGAAGAGAGAAGGGATGGAGCAAGAAAATTCTAAAAGCAAATTTAACAAGCTTTATAAGGAAAAATTCAACAAGTTGTATAAGGGAAAACGTTCTTATTGCAAAAGATGTGAGAGACGTCATGAAGGATGGTGTAAGGCCAAGTGCACCAAGTGAAAGAAGGTGGGTCATGTAGCCAAGAATTGTAGAGTTGTTATTCCATCAACCAAAACTCCAGCCACAAAGGCAAATGCAACTGTTCCTACTTGCTATAACTGCGGAGGAGCGGGGCATTTCAAAAATCAATGTTCGGATAAGAAGAAGAATGAAGAGGCACAATGAAGAGTTTTTGGAAACCCCTAGAGACATTTAAATTTCTCATTTTCATAGTATTCTTTATGTTACCGTTTAGTACTTCTATAGTTTGGAAGATTTCGTTAAGTTCTATAATACTCTGGTTATTTTCTTTTAATGAATGATGTTATTTTCTTTTCTTTCATTTTCCATTGAATCATTCACCTCGAAGAAGATGAATATTGACTAGATGACATAGTAGTAACTTTATGGAGTGATAAAAGTATGATTTAGAATAATATAACGACACTTGATCAACGTAGTTATATTATGATAGGTCATGCAGAAATCCTAATGGATCACGATGGAAATAAGATTTGATCAACCTTAGGACCATTGTGTACCATTACCTACTCCTTATCACTATATCGTCAACTAAAAATATCAACCCTGGATATTATATATTCTTCACTTGTCAATTATCCACGCCCGGTGCTGTACCTATTGCATTGGTATCATACCGATTAGCTCCATTCGAAATGAGGGAATCATCCAGCCAACTCCAAGAACTTTTGGAGAAAGGTTTCATTCGTCTTAGCTTGCCTCTGTGAGGAGCACCCGTTCTTTTCATTAAGAAGAAAAGATGACACGTTGAGAATGTGTATTAATTACCGAGAACTCAATAAGCTAACCACCAAGAATTGTTATCCACTCCCGCGTATTGATGACCTATTTGACCAACTGCAAGGATCAAGTATCTATTCGAAGATTGATCTTAGGTCGGGTTATCATCAATTGAGAGTCAAGGAAACTAATGTTTCCAAGACTACTTTCCTAACTCGTAATAGACACTATGAGTTCTTATCATTCCTTTTGATTTAACCAATGCTTCTGCTGTATTCATGGATCTTATGAACCATGCATGCAAAACTTATCTTGATAAATTCGTAACCGTTTTCATTGATGACATCTTAATCTATTCCAAGAGCGAGAAAGAGCATGAGCAACATCTGCGATTGAATATAGAGCTCTTAAAGAAGGAACAACTGAATGCCAAGTTTTCCAAGTGTGAACTTTGGCTGCGAACCGTACAATTTTTTGGGCACGTAGTTGATAGTGAAGGAATACATGTCGATCCTAAAAAATCACCGCTATTCAGAAATTTTTCAAGAACTAGTCATGGATGAAGTCCATAGGACTAGATATTCTAATCACCTAGGCTTTTTAACCGACATTTCATACAATATCAGCTCTCACTCGAGTAGATCCCCACTATAATTAAGTGTACACTTTGTTTTAAACAAAATGTTGACCAAATGGTAATTTTTAGTCAACACTTCTGGTTAAATAAAGTTCATACATTTCACATCTCGAATCTTAAAAAGTGTCTTGTTGACAACATACTTGTTATTCCTTTGAATGATCTTCGCCATAATGATAAATTGCACTTCACCGAAAAACCTAAAGAAGTTATGGATCGTAAGATTAAATGTATGAAACAAAGCTCTATTCTTGTTGTTAAGATCCGTTGGAATTCACGTAGAGGCCCCGAGTATACCTGGGAACGTAAAGACCGAATGAAGCGGAAATATCCCCATCTATTCTCAAACGTTGATGCATCCGAGAAGTCTTACTGAAACTTAGGGACGAAGTTTAAATTAACGGGGAGGTACTATAACAACCCTCATTTTTCCATTTTGAAATTTCCAAATTTGCCCTTAAGGTTTCATTGTCTTATTCAGTATATTATTAGGGTTGTTATTCGAGTAATTAATACTAAAACCCTAGTATTATTTAAAACCCTAAACCAAACCTTATGCATTAAATGCTAAACCCTAATACCATTCAACATTAAACCCTAACCCTAAAATATAAACTATATGTATTAATATAATTGTGACAATATTTATATATATAAACTAATTAGAACCAAATCAACAACTAATAAAAGTTAGGGTCTAATATTTAAATAAAATGCAACCCTAATATTAAGTAATATTAATAACAATAATAATAATAAAAAATAAAAAAATATATAAAATACTTAATAAAGAATAAATGCCGTAAAAAAAATATAATGCACATGTACATGTATATCGGCTGTGGAAAAAAAAAAGAAATATTAACTTGATCCCTAATTTACTAATCATAGTCTAACACTAATTACCATCCTTGATCACCAAGGAAATTCTTAGAATCCTAGCTTAATTAGGAAACCTAACAACCCTATATAAACTCTCAAGTCTTTCCATGATCTCACCACAAAACCCCTAACAATTTAGTCGACTTTTTCCCTCTAGTTTTCCTATTCTGTCGACTGAAACAAACCACAAAAAGCCTCACCTGCATCGACTTCTAAATAGCACAAAAACCTGCTGCATTCGATCACTTGCTCAGCTTCTATTCCCTCTTCTGTTAGTCGTTACATAAACCCCCAAAAACCTGCTGTGTAGTCGACATACAACCACACCAAAACAGCCTGCAATTTGCCATTAAACCTGCTGTTGATCAGTTGCTGTTTTGACGTCCAAACATCCCATTATTCTTCAAAACATACCCAAGTTGTCCCATAGTTGCTATGTTTTTTTCCCTGTTCTTCTTGCTGTTCCTATCGAGTAAAATCAGACCTAAAAGTACCTCAATTGGGTCGTCCTTGCTACTGTACTGGTTTCTGTTTTTTTCTACGCATCAACATCATCATCTTTAGCCTTGATCATTAAACCCTAAGGTATCCTATAAACCCTTGTTAAATCCTTTAAGTTTATTGTTATAAGTATTATGTTAAGAGTTAAGATTAAGTAATGAATGAGTTGATTGTTGTAAGGATAATTATTATGAATAATGTTAATGGTTATGATCCAAGTTAAAAGTATCATATTAAGTATTATGAAGTATGATCTTGATAAAGTATTATGATTATTAAAAAGTTAAGGATTATGAATAAGATTAAAGTATTGATTATGTTTATGATTAAAAAGGTTAATAGGTCTTGAATAATGATAATGATAAAAAGGGTATGATTATGATTTTATGTAGGAGAAGGTTGTGATTAATAAGATTGTAAAAATTTAAAAAAGTGTTATGGTTGTTAATAAGCTAGATTAAAAGATTATGAATGAATATTGATAATGAGAGATTAGGGTTTTGAATAATAAGTTAGTTAATAATAATAGTTGATTAGTATGGTTATGATATAGATTATGAAAAGGAATTGTTTATGTAATAAAGATTAGGGTTATTGGTTGATAAGCTAGTTAATAATAAGATGAAGAGTATGATCATGAGTTAGATTATAAATTATGATTATGTATTGTATAAGTAAGGAGTTAGAAGATTTGGTTAAGTATGATTAAAAAGATTAGGGTTATAAGTTTGGATAATACATATGGATAATAAGGATTATAGTTAATGAATATGATTAGTTATTATGTTAATTAAAAAGTTATGATATTATAATTAGTGACGTATAATGAAGATGATATATATGCATGCATGCATGCATGCGTATGTATGTACATATATATAGGTAGGTATATGCTTGTGTATATAATTAGATATATACATACGTGTATATGTATGTGTATATATGTATATATATGTACGTGTGTGTGTGTATGTATGAATGTGTATTATGTAAGTTATATAAGGTTAGTAACATAATAATAAAAGTAATGAATGTATATATATGTAACATCTTATACTTATGTATATGTAACACTTGCATATAATATATACATATAACACATAGCTATAAACATATGTATGTATGAAAATAAATAAAGAATATATGTACGTATGTATGTATCACATAGGTGTATATCTATATATGTAACATATAATGATAAGTTTATATAATAGTTGAATAATTAAAGACTAATAATACAATAATTAGTATAACTTATACACTTATCTATATAGTAACACTTAAGTACACTAAGTATCTTATCACTTATATAAATACAACTTTTCTCGAAAACGGTCACTGTTAATATAGTTTGCCATATTAATAAACAAACTTTATGTCTATTAGACATTAACTAATCGAACATAATATCTCTAGGTTGAGATCTCCGTGTTCAACACTCCGATCATATAACTTGCGTGGAATATCTATCTGCTATTAAGGTGAACTTCATAGCTCCACTTTTTAACTATCTTTATATACTTGTTTTGAACTTTGGGGTGAGCACATGCTTGCTTTTAAACTTTTTTACGCTTAGACACAAGTACATGAAAACTTTAACTTGATTAGTTCAAACTGTGCTAACATGCTTTGATTTATGCTAAATCCCTGTCATGATATCGTTAATTGCTACGTATAAAGGCAAGCTTAGTTATTGTGAGTAGGGCTATTGAGAGTGACGTCTCTATCCGGATGACTGTTGGTCAATGGATACATAATAATGATTCAACGACATGAACGTGATGTGTTTAGGGTAACTTATGGTTAGTTTGGATATCATATACCTCAGCACTACTATCGAACTGATTAAACTTTATAACTAAATCTTGTGGTCTAAAAACTTGGTTATTATTGATAAACCTATGTTGTTCACTCAACCATTTTGGTTGACACTTTAAGCATGTTTTGTCTCAGGTGAAGATTGCTAAGGATTATTTGCTATTTGGGCTTTGCTGCTTTTGGAGTCCGCATATTATCATTCATATTATTGCATTAAAATATTTTAGATTACATTTAAATTTTAAAGAGTCATTTGTAATGACTTAATACTTTCCGCTGCTTATTATACATTGGTTTTTAATTAAAACGTCTCATATAGAGTCGTTCTCGTTTATACATACTTGTGTTGTGATATTGTGAAGTTATATTTCCCCGGCCCTATTTGGGGGTATGACACTGACTATACGTATTAATTATTTAAGGGTTGTTATATACACAATCGATTTAACGTTGACCAAATAATAAACTTTTAGTCAACACTCACTGCTAATTAAAATTTATGCATTTATGTAATATTATAACTATTAATCTATAAGTAATAAATAAAAAGTGACATTTATATAAATAAATTGGGAACTAAATAAAAAGTAAATACAAGTCATGAATTAGTAAAAAGAAAATAATACTTATCATGTAGTAAATGTAAAAAAATATATAATAATAATAATAATAATAATAATAATAATAATAATAATAATAATAATAATAATAATAATAATAATAATAATATTAATAATATTAATAATAATAATAATAATAATAATAATAATAATAATGAGACTAAAGAATCTTAAACAAATACATCCTTATGTTGACTAACACTCTAATACTTGCACTATATAAACACCCCTAAACTCCTAGTTTCTCATTCACAAATCACACCAAAATCCCCTCTCTAAAAACTTGAAGAACTTTTGAGGTAATATTTCCTTTTCATTTTCTTATTTATTTTTATTCATTTTATTTATTTCTTGTATTTTGTTTAGCCAATTGTTATTTTAAATTTCTAATAAATATTCACATCAGTAGTATTTGTTTGGAAATTATTTAGAAAAGTATTAGTACTTATAAAAATAATTATGATAAGTTTTGGAATATTATTTTTAGTTAATTACGAATTACGAATTAAGTACTAATTAAACACGAAAACCATATAAAATTCATAATAAAATATTAAACAGTAATAAAAATAATTATAATTTTTTTGTGAGATTAATATACTTTTATAAACAAGCAAAAATTATAAAAATTAAATAAATAGGTCGATTAGTATTTAAATAGAATTTACTTTTGCTTTATTCTAAACCGATAAAAATAATATAGAAAATACAAAATAAATACAAATGTGTATTAAATATATATTTATAAATTTTTTATATGATTAGTAGCATCACTAGATGTTGTAAAAAAAATATAAAAAATTAATTTTAAATTGTTTTTCCTATTTATTTAATTATAGGCCGATTAGAATGGTTAAATAATTAGAAAACATTAAATAAATAATATTTCGGTATAAAATTTGATTTAATAATTTTTATAACATTTTTACAGAATATAGAACCTATAAAAAATATAAAATTATTTATTTAGGTCGATTTGATATTTATTACCTAATTAATTTTGATTTAATCTAAACCGAGAACATATGCAAAGAAAAATGGAAATAAATATAAAAACTTGGAAAAAAAATTTATTTTTGTAAATGTTTCTACTGATTCATATGCCTAACTAGATTTATAAAAATTATGAACATGATTATTAGGTGACTAATGGAATTAATCAACAAATTAAATCGGATATGTATATAATTCGGCTAAACTAATTAGCTACATAAAAATACATTAACATTATATTATTACTATTATTATAAAACATCAAAATAATACTTATAATAACTAATTAATTTCTTTCCCTATTATACTAAAGAATTAAAAAATCAATAATAAAGAATAATACTTATAACTTAAATTAATAATGATAGCATATAATTAATAAATAATTATGATATAATAAAGACTTATATTATGAACCTTGATGCGACGTATTCCTGTACATGCATAACAAGTGTCGGTTATGATCAAGGATAACGTATGACTTATATAAACTTCATCGTTACTTACAGTCGTAAGTGAATGATGTCTAGGTTGCCATTTATGGGTAAGCTTGTGGATCTCGAATGTCATGACTTAGATTCTGGTCAAGAGTCCTGAGCCCCCGGTTACATCTGGTCATTCCTGACTTATTTGATAGCAACGAAGTTTGAGTAAAGTTGTACAACGTCTTACTAATGAATATAACCTGAACTTATAAACTTTCCATAAGTTGAAACCTTCCTATTTTGGACTGTCACTATTAATATAATTCATTATATTAATAAACATACACTTGGTCTATTAGACATTTACTGATCGAATGTTATACCTCTAGGTTGATATCCCGGTCACTTACTTGCTTTACTTTCCTTTCTTACGTGGAATACTTCAACTGCTATTTAAGGTGATTTTCATAGCCCCACTTTTACTATTTACTTAACTGCTTATAACTTTTGGGGTGAGACACATGCTTGCTTTATAACTGTTTTACGTTTAGACACAAGTACTCAAATGTTATTATGATGTCTTGCTTTGTCATGCAAATCCTCACCGTAATATCGTTAATTGCTTTGTATAACGCAAACTTAATTATTATGAGTAGGCCTATTGAGAGTAACATCTCTAATCATTTAACCTCTGGTCTTTGGTTACATAATAATGATTCAACGACACTGACAGTACAAGGTGTCACGGGGTAACTTTTGTTTAGTCGCGATATTACAAACTACAGCAACACTTTTAGATTGATATATTTGGTATCAATCAACCTTAAACTAAATCTTGTGGTCTAATGCATATTATATAAACCTATGAACTTCACTCAACCTTTTTGGTTGACACTTTAAGCATGTTTTGTCTCGGGTGATGAATAAGATGATTGCTATCACTGCTACTTGATGAATTGAATGCTGCTGCATGGAGTCTTCATTTCATTACATTTACTTTGCATTTTAAAACTATTACTATTTCAGTTTGGATTTGATGTAAACACTCTTAATGCTTCCGTTGTTTTATTAATAAAGGTTTATTTCAAAACGTCTTATATAGAGTCATTCTCGTTATACAACGGTGTTATGATATGAATGGTCACAAATACCCCTGGCCCTATTTGGGGGTGTGACAGATTGGTATCAGAGCAGGGTTATTATAGAGAACCAGGATTGCATTTTATGTGTGTCTTATGTGTTAGCTAGGGTGCCTTAGCAATCTTTAGGACTATAGCCTTTCCTGCTTTAGTTTTAATTGCCTATTCCTTATTATCTCACTATCTGTTATCCATAATTTCACTTCTTGACTTACGTCTTCCTTAGAACGCTAACCTTATTGTGTTTCGAAGAAATATGGTTCACGGCGAATCAAGCAACACAATTCCAAACGTCACCTTGACATCTCACCAATTCCAACAACTGCTGGCTGCAGCACAAAGCAATGGCAACAATAGCACACCGCGAAACCTTCCGACTATTTATTCATATCAGAATTTCATGAACTACCAGCTCCCTACATACAAGGGTATTGAAAGACCTGAGTTTGGGAACATGGAAATGGTGGATGTTGATCTCATAAACTACACCAACCAATTCCAAGAATTTTCTTTCATGAATCCTCACATAACTACTCCCGAGGATCTAGGGATCCAACACTACATCAATGGGTTACCTGATGGTCTCTGAAGGGGCATCGCTGTATTAAACCTAAGGACCATACAAGAAGCCATTTGTATGGCAAACCAGCTAATTAACAAACCTGCGAGGAAAGGAGATGCTAAAAGAAAGTGGGAAGAGATAGAGCAAAAAGACTCTAAGGGTGAACCCGATAAACGCTATAAAGGAACCCTTCCTTGTTGCCAAAGGTGTGAGAAACATCACTTTGGGAAATGTTGAAATGTCCCGTTCTTATTGATTAAAAACGTTCCATATTAATTGATTTCGTTGCGAGGTTTTGACCTCTATATGAGACGTTTTTCAAAGACTGCATTCATTTTTAAACAAACCATAACCTTTATTTCATCAATAAAGGTTTAAAAAGCTTTACGTAGATTATCAAATAATGATAATCTAAAATATCCTGTTTACACACGACCATTACATAATGGTTTACAATACAAATATGTTACAACAAAATAAGTTTCTTGAATGCAGTTTTTACACAATATCATACAAGTATGGACTCCAAATCTCGTCCTTATTTAAGTATGCGACAGCGGAAGCTCTTAGTATTCACCTGAGAATAAACATGCTTTAAACGTCAACAAAAATGTTGGTGAGTTATAGGTTTAACCTATATATATCAAATCGTAACAATAGACCACAAGATTTCATATTTCAATACACATCCCATACATAGAGATAAAAATCATTCATATGGTGAACACCTGGTAACCGACATTAACAAGATGCATATATAAGAATATCCCCATCATTCCGGGACACCCTTCGGATATGATATAAATTTCGAAGTACTAAAGCATCCGGTACTTTGGATGGGGTTTGTTAGGCCCAATAGATCTATCTTTAGGATTCGCGTCAATTAGGGTGTCTGTTCCCTAATTCTTAGATTACCAGACTTAATAAAAAGGGGCATATTCGATTTCGATAATTCAACCATAGAATGTAGTTTCACGTACTTGTGTCTATTTTGTAAATCATTTATAAAACATGCATGTATTCTCATCCCAAAAATATTAGATTTTAAAAGTGGGACTATAACTCACTTTCACAGATTTTTACTTCGTCAGGAAGTAAGACTTGGCCACTGGTTGATTCACGAACCTATAACAATATATACATATATATCAAAGTATGTTCAAAATATATTTACAACACTTTTAATATATTTTGATGTTTTAAGTTTATTAAGTCAGCTGTCCTCGTTAGTAACCTACAACTAGTTGTCCACAGTTAGATGTACAGAAATAAATCGATAAATATTATCTTGAAGCAATCCACGACCCAGTGTATACGTATCTCAGTATTGATCACAACTCAAACTATATATATTTTGGAATCAACCTCAACCCTGTATAGCTAACTCCAACATTCACATATAGAGTGTCTATGGTTGTTCCGAAATATATATAGATGTGTCGACATGATAGGTCGAAACATTGTATACGTGTCTATGGTATCTCAAGATTACATAATATATAATACAAGTTGATTAAGTTATGGTTGGAATAGATTTGTTACCAATTTTCACGTAGCTAAAATGAGAAAAATTATCCAATCTTGTTTTACCCATAACTTCTTCATTTTAAATCCGTTTTGAGTGAATCAAATTGCTATGGTTTCATATTGAACTCTATTTTATGAATCTAAACAAAAAAAATATAGGTTTCTAGTCGGAAAAATAAGTTACAAGTCGTTTTTGTAAAGGTAGTCATTTCAGTCGAAAGAACGACGTCTAGATGACCATTTTAGAAAACATACTTCCACTTTGAGTTTAACCATAATTTTTGGATATAGTTTCATGTTCATAATATAAATCATTTTCTCAGAATAACAACTTTTAAATCAAAGGTTATCATAGTTTTTAATTAACTAACCCAAAACAGCCCGCGGTGTTACTACGACGGCGTAAATCCGATTTTACGGTGTTTTTCGTGTTTTCAGGTTTTAAATCATTAAGTTAGCATATCATATAGATATAGAACATGTGTTTAGTTGATTTTAAAAGTCAAGTTAGAAGGATTAACTTTTGTTTGCGAACAAGTTTAGAATTAACTAAACTATGTTCTAGTGATTACAAGTTTAAACCTTCGAATAAGATAGCTTTATATGTATGAATCGAATGATGTTATGAACATCATTACTACCTTAAGTTCCTTGGATGAACCTACTGGAAAAGAGAAAAATGGATCTAGCTTCAATGGATCCTTGGATGGCTCAAAGTTCTTGAAGCAAAATCATGACACGAAAACAAGTTCAAGTAAGATCATCACTTGAAATAAGATTGTTATAGTTATAGAAATTGAACCAAAGTTTGAATATGATTATTACCTTGTATTAGAATGATAACCTACTGTAAGAAACAAAGATTTCTTGAGGTTGGATGATCACCTTACAAGATTGGAAGTGAGCTAGCAAACTTGAAAGTATTCTTGATTTTATGAAACTAGAACTTTTGGAATTTATGAAGAACACTTAGAACTTGAAGATAGAACTTGAGAGAGTTCAATTAGATGAAGAAAATTGAAGAATGAAAGTGTTTGTAGGTGTTTTTGGTCGTTGGTGTATGGATTAGATATAAAGGATATGTAATTTTGTTTTCATGTAAATAAGTCATGAATGATTACTCATATTTTTGTAATCTTATGAGATATTTCATGCTAGTTGCCAAATGATGGTTCCCACATGTGTTAGGTGACTCACATGGGCTGCTAAGAGCTGATCATTGGAGTGTATATACCAATAGTACATACATCTAAAAGCTGTGTATTGTACGAGTACGAATACGGGTGCATACGAGTAGAATTGTTGATGAAACTGAACGAGAATGTAATTGTAAGCATTTTTGTTAAGTAGAAGTATTTTGATAAGTGTATTGAAGTCTTTCAAAAGTGTATAAATATATATTAAAACACTACATGTATATACATTTTAACTGAGTCGTTAAGTCATCGTTAGTCGTTACATGTAAATGTTGTTTTGAAACCTTTAGGTTAACGATCTTGTTAAATGTTGTTAACCCAATGTTTATAATATCAAAAGAGATTTTAAATTATTATATTATCATGATATTATGATGTACGAATATCTCTTAATATGATATATATACATTAAATATCGTTACAACGATAATCGTTACACATATGTCTCGTTTCAAAATCATTAAGTTAGTAGTCTTGTTTTTACATATGTAGTTCATTGTTAATATACTTAATGATATGTTTAATTATCATAATATAATGTTAACTATATATATAACCATATATATGTCATCATATAGTTTTTACAAGTTTTAACGTTCGTAAATCACCGGTCAACTTGGGTGGTCAATTGTCTATATGAAACCTATTTCAATTAATCAAGTCTTAACAAGTTTGATTGCTTAACATGTTGGAAACATTTAATCATGTAAATATCAATCTCAATTAATATATATAAACGTGGAAAAGTTCGGGTCACTACAGTACCTACCCGTTAAATAAATTTCGTCCCGAAATTTTAAGCTGTTGAAGGTGTTGACGAATCTTCTGGAAATAGATGCGGGTATTTCTTCTTCATCTGATCTTCACGCTCCCAGGTGAACTCGGGTCCTCTACGAGCATTCCATCGAACCTTAACAATTGGTATCTTGTTTTGCTTAAGTCTTTTAACCTCACGATCCATTATTTCGACGGGTTCTTCGATGAATTGGAGTTTTTCGTTGATTTGGATTTCATCTAACGGAATAGTGAGATCTTCTTTAGCAAAACATTTCTTCAAATTCGAGACGTGGAAAGTGTTATGTACAGCCGCGAGTTGTTGAGGTAACTCAAGTCGGTAAGCTACTGGTCCGACATGATCAATAATCTTGAATGGTCCAATATACCTTGGATTTAATTTCCCTCGTTTACCAAATCGAACAACGCCTTTCCAAGGTGCAACTTTAAGCATGACCATCTCTCCAATTTCAAATTCTATATCTTTTCTTTTAATGTCAGCGTAGCTCTTTTGTCGACTTTGGGCGGTTTTCAACCGTTGTTGAATTTGGATGATCTTCTCGGTAGTTTCTTGTATAATCTCCGGACCCGTAATCTGTCTATCCCCCACTTCACTCCAACAAATCGGAGACCTGCACTTTCTACCATAAAGTGCTTCAAATGGCGCCATCTCAATACTTGAATGGTAGCTGTTGTTGTAGGAAAATTCTGCTAATGGTAGATGTCGATCCCAACTGTTTCTGAAATCAATAACACATGCTCGTAGCATGTCTTCAAGCGTTTGTATCGTCCTTTCGCTCTGCCCATCAGTTTGTGGGTGATAGGCAGTACTCATGTCTAGACGAGTTCCTAATGCTTGCTGTAATGTCTGCCAGAATCTTGAAATAAATCTGCCATCCCTATCAGAGATAATAGAGATTGGTATTCCATGTCTGGAGATGACTTCCTTCAAATACAGTCGTGCTAACTTCTCCATCTTGTCATCTTCTTTTATTGGTAGGAAGTGTGCTGATTTGGTGAGACGATCAACTATTACCCAAATAGTATCAAAACCACTTGCAGTCCTTGGCAATTTAGTGATGAAATCCATGGTAATGTTTTCCCATTTCCATTCCGGGATTTCGGGTTGTTGAAGTAGACCTGATGGTTTCTGATGCTCAGCTTTGACCTTAGAACACGTCAAACATTCTCCTACGTATTTAGCAACATCGGCTTTCATACCCGGCCACCAAAAATGTTTCTTGAGATCCTTGTACATCTTCCCCGTTCCAGGATGTATTGAGTATCTGGTTTTATGAGCTTCTCTAAGTACCATTTCTCTCATATCTCCAAATTTTGGTACCCAAATCCTTTCAGCCCTATACCGGGTTCCGTCTTCCCGAATATTAAGATGCTTCTCCGATCCTTTGGGTATTTCATCCTTTAAATTTCCCTCTTTTAAAACTCCTTGTTGCGCCTCCTTTATTTGAGTAGTAATGTTATTATGAATCATTATATTCATAGATTTTACTCGAATGGGTTCTCTATCCTTCCTGCTCAAGGCATCGGCTACCACATTTGCCTTCCCCGGGTGGTAACGAATCTCAAAATCGTAATCATTCAATAATTCAATCCACCTACGCTGCCTCATATTCAGTTGTTTCTGATTAAATATGTGTTGAAGACTTTTGTGGTCGGTATATATAATACTTTTGACCCCATATAAGTAGTGCCTCCAAGTCTTTAATGCAAAAACAACCGCGCCTAATTCCAAATCATGCGTCGTATAATTTTGTTCGTGAATCTTCAATTGTCTAGACGCATAAGCAATCACCTTCGTTCGTTGCATTAATACACAACCGAGACCTTGCTTTGATGCATCACAATAAATCACAAAATCATCATTCCCTTCAGGCAATGACAATATAGGTGCCGTAGTTAGCTTTTTCTTCAATAATTGAAACGCTTTCTCTTGTTCATCATTCCATTCAAATTTCTTCCCTTTATGCGTTAATGCAGTCAAGGGTTTTGCTATTCTGGAAAAGTCTTGGATGAACCTTCTGTAGTAACCAGCTAGTCCTAAAAACTGGCGAATGTGTTTCGGAGTTTTCGGGGTTTCCCACTTTTCAACAGTTTCTATCTTTGCCGGATCCACCTTAATACCTTCTTTGTTCACTATGTGACCGAGGAATTGAACTTCTTCCAACCAAAATGCACACTTTGAAAACTTAGCGTACAATTCTTCCTTCCTCAATACTTCTAACACCTTTCTCAAATGTTCACCGTGTTCTTGGTCATTCTTTGAGTAAATAAGTATGTCATCAATGAAAACAATGACAAACTTGTCAAGGTATGGTCCACACACTCGGTTCATAAGGTCCATGAACACAGCTGGTGCATTAGTTAAACCAAACGGCATGACCATAAACTCGTAATGACCGTAACGTGTTCTGAAAGCAGTCTTTGGAATATCATCTTCTTTCACCCGCATTTGATGATACCCGGAACGTAAGTCAATCTTTGAATAAACAGACGAGCCTTGTAGTTGATCAAATAAGTCGTCGATTCTCGGTAGTGGGTAGCGGTTCTTGATGGTAAGTTTGTTCAACTCTCGGTAGTCGATACACAACCTGAATGTACCATCTTTCTTCTTGACAAACAAAACAGGAGCTCCCCACGGTGATGTGCTTGGTCGAATGAAACCACGCTCTAAAAGTTCTTGTAATTGGCTTTGTAGTTCTTTCATCTCGCTGGGTGCGAGTCTGTAAGGAGCACGAGCTATTGGTGCAGCTCCTGGTACAAGATCTATTTGAAATTCAACGGATCGATGTGGGGGTAATCCCGGTAATTCTTTCGGAAATACATCGGGAAATTCTTTTGCAATGGGAACATCATTGATGCTCTTTTCTTCAGTTTGTACTTTCTCGACGTGTGCTAGAACAGCATAGCAACCTTTTCTTATTAGTTTTTGTGCCTTCAAACTACTAATAAGATGTAGCTTCGTGTTGCCCTTTTCTCCGTACACCATTAAGGGTTTTCCTTTTTCTCGTATAATGCGAATTGCATTTTTGTAACAAACGATCTCTGCTTTCACTTCTTTCAACCAGTCCATACCGATTATCACATCAAAACTCCCTAACTCTACTGGTATCAAATCAATCTTAAATGTTTCGCTAACCAGTTTAATTTCTCGATTCCGACATATATTATCTGCTGAAATTAATTTACCATTTGCTAATTCGAGTAAAAATTTACTATCCAAAGGCGTCAATGGACAACTTAATTTAGCACAAAAATCTCTACTCATATAGCTTCTATCCGCACCCGAATCAAATAAAACGTAAGCAGATTTATTGTCAATAAGAAACATACCCGTAACAAGCTCCGGGTCTTCCTGTGCCTCTGCCGCATTAATATTGAAAACTCTTCCGCGGCCTTGTCCATTCGTGTTCTCCTGGTTCGGGCAATTTCTAATAATGTGGCCCGGTTTTCCACATTTATAACAAACTACATTGGCATAACTTGCTCCGACACTACTTGCTCCGCCATTACTTGTTCCGACACCATTTGTTCCTTTCGTTCTATTAACCCCTGGTCCGTAGACCTCACACTTCGCCGCGCTATGACCATTTCTTTTACACTTGTTGCAAAATTTGGTGCAGAACCCCGAGTGATACTTTTCACACCTTTGGCATAGCTGCTTCTGATTGTTGTTGTTGTTGCGGTTATTATTGTTGTTGGGATGATTGTTGTAGTTGCTGTTGCTGTTGTTGTTGTTGTTGTTGGGCCGTTTGTTGTAGTTGCGATTGATGTTGCGATTGTTGGGATAATTGTTGCGATTATTGTTGTAATTGCTGTTGTTGTTGTATTGGTGATTCTTATCACCGTTTTCCTCCCACTTTCTTTTGACTTGCTTCACATTGGCCTCTTCAGCAGTCTGTTCTTTAATTCTTTCTTCAATCTGGTTCACTAGTTTGTGAGCCATTCTACATGCCTGTTGTATGGAGGCGGGCTCGTGTGAACTTATATCTTCTTGGATTCTTTCCGGTAATCCTTTCACAAACGCGTCGATCTTCTCTTCCTCATCTTCGAATGCTCCCGGACACAATAGGCACAATTCTGTGAATCGTCTTTCGTACGTGGTAATATCAAATCCTTGGGTTCGTAACCCTCTAAGTTCTGTCTTGAGCTTATTGACCTCGGTTCTGGGACGGTACTTCTCGTTCATCAAGTGCTTGAATGCTGACCACGGTAGTGCGTACGCATCATCTTGTCCCACTTGCTCTAGATAGGTATTCCACCATGTTAACGCAGAACCTGTGAAGGTATGCGTAGCGTACTTCACTTTGTCCTCTTCAGTACACTTACTTATGGCAAACACCGATTCGACCTTCTCGGTCCACCGTTTCAATCCGATCGGTCCTTCGGTTCCATCAAATTCCAAAGGTTTGCAGGCAGTGAATTCTTTGTAGGTGCATCCTACACGATTTCCTGTACTGCTAGATCCAAGGTTATTGTTGGTATGTAGCGCAGCCTGTACTGCAGCTATGTTTGAAGCTAGAAAAGTACGGAATTCCTCTTCATTCATATTCACGGTGTGTCGAGTAGTCGGTGCCATTTCCTTCAAAATAGTTAAATGGAACAAGTTAATCATACAGAATATTAAGAGTAGTTAATAGTATTTCGTAGCATAATATGAACTCATTTATAAAAGCTTTTTCTTCATATTAGCGTTTTATAAGTTTAAATTCGGGTAGTACCTACCCGTTAAGTTCATACTTAGTAGCTAATATACAATTTAACTACTACAATTCTATATGAAAAACTGATTGTAATAATATTTCGCGTTCAAACTTTTATACAATATTTTACAAACTTACAATACCGTTTATTTTACATAAAGCTTGAAATATAGCACACAATAACTTTGATACAAGATAGTTGTGAAGATAATTCTAGCTAGTACACAAGTCGTTCAGCAAAGGCAATAAAGACACGTAATTCATACGTCCAGAAACAAGTCATGCATTCTGGTTTTACTAGGACTACTTCCCATCCTTGGTCTTGTGCAACATAACCGTTATGGCCGTTTATAAGACAGCGTGTTGTAACGTCGTCAAAGGGACGAGGGTTACGTAATGTCCAACAGTCCCGTAATAATCTAAAAACCTCATTTCTTACCCCAATTACCGACTCCGTCACTTGTGGAAACGTTTTATTTAATAGTTGTAGCCCGATGTTCTTGTTCTCACTTTGGTGAGAAGCGAACATTACTAATCCGTAAGCATAACATGCTTCTTTATGTTGCATGTTAGCCGCTTTTTCTAAATCACGAAGTCCAATATTCGGATATATTGAGTCAAAATAATTTCTTAACCCATTGCGTAAAATAGCATTTGGGTTCCCCGCAATATATGCGTCGAAGTAAACACATCGTAACTTATGGGTTTCCCAATGTGATATCCCCCATCTTTCAAACGAAAGTCTCTTATAAACCAAGACATTCTTGGAACGTTCTTCGAATGTCTTACAAACTGATCTCGCCTTAAATAGTTGTGCCGAGGAATTCTGGCCGACTCTAGACAAGATTTCATCAATCATGTCTCCGGGTAGGTCTCTTAAAATATTGGGTTGTCTATCCATTTTGTGTTTTTAAACTGTAAAATAGACAAGAGTTAGATTCATAAAAAAATACTTATTAATACAAGCAATTTTTACATATATCATAAAGCATAAGAACACTATATTACATATATTACACCACACGAATACAACTATCTTATTCCGACTCGCTCGTTTCTTCTTCTTCGGTTTTGGTTCGTTTTGCCAAGTTTCTAGGGATATATGATGTTCCCCTAATACGAGCCGTAATTTTCCACATTGGTTTAGAAAAACCCGGTGGTTTAGAGGTTCCCGGGTCATTGTTACAACTTAAGGACTTCGGGGGATGACGATACATATAAAGTTCATCGGGGTTGGAATTAGATTTCTCTATTTCTATGCCCTTTCCCTTATTATTTTCTTTTACCTTTTTAAATTCAGTTGGGGTAATTTCTATAACATCATCGGAATTCTCGTCGGAATCCGATTCATCGGAGAATTGGTAATCCTCCCAATATTTTGCTTCCTTGGCGGAAACACCATTGACCATAATTAACCTTGGTCGGTTGGTTGAGGATTTTCTTTTACTTAACCGTTTTATTATTTCCCCCACCGGTTCTATTTCTTCATCCGGTTCCGATTCTTCTTCCGGTTCCGATTCTTCTTCCGGTTCCGATTCTTCTTCCGGTTCCGACTCTTCTTCCGGTTCCTCTTCGGGAACTTGTGAATCAGTCCACGAATCATTCCAATTTACATTTGACTCTTCATTATTATTAGGTGAGTCAATGGGACTTGTTCTAGAGGTAGACATCTATCATATAATATCAAACGCGTTAAGAGATTAATATATCACATAATATTCACATGTTAAAAATATATAGTTTCCAACAAAATTTGTTAAGCAATCATTTTTCAAGTAAACACGGTCGAAGTCCAGACTCACTAATGCATCCTAACAAACTCGATAAGACACACTAATGCAAAATTCTGGTTCTCTAAGACCAACGCTCGGATACCAACTGAAATGTCCCGTTCTTATTGATTAAAAACGTTCCATATTAATTGATTTCGTTGCGAGGTTTTGACCTCTATATGAGACGTTTTTCAAAGACTGCATTCATTTTTAAACAAACCATAACCTTTATTTCATCAATAAAGGTTTAAAAAGCTTTACGTAGATTATCAAATAATGATAATCTAAAATATCCTGTTTACACACGACCATTACATAATGGTTTACAATACAAATATGTTACAACAAAATAAGTTTCTTGAATGCAGTTTTTACACAATATCATACAAGTATGGACTCCAAATCTCGTCCTTATTTAAGTATGCGACAGCGGAAGCTCTTAGTATTCACCTGAGAATAAACATGCTTTAAACGTCAACAAAAATGTTGGTGAGTTATAGGTTTAACCTATATATATCAAATCGTAACAATAGACCACAAGATTTCATATTTCAATACACATCCCATACATAGAGATAAAAATCATTCATATGGTGAACACCTGGTAACCGACATTAACAAGATGCATATATAAGAATATCCCCATCATTCCGGGACACCCTTCGGATATGATATAAATTTCGAAGTACTAAAGCATCCGGTACTTTGGATGGGGTTTGTTAGGCCCAATAGATCTATCTTTAGGATTCGCGTCAATTAGGGTGTCTGTTCCCTAATTCTTAGATTACCAGACTTAATAAAAAGGGGCATATTCGATTTCGATAATTCAACCATAGAATGTAGTTTCACGTACTTGTGTCTATTTTGTAAATCATTTATAAAACATGCATGTATTCTCATCCCAAAAATATTAGATTTTAAAAGTGGGACTATAACTCACTTTCACAGATTTTTACTTCGTCAGGAAGTAAGACTTGGCCACTGGTTGATTCACGAACCTATAACAATATATACATATATATCAAAGTATGTTCAAAATATATTTACAACACTTTTAATATATTTTGATGTTTTAAGTTTATTAAGTCAGCTGTCCTCGTTAGTAACCTACAACTAGTTGTCCACAGTTAGATGTACAGAAATAAATCGATAAATATTATCTTGAAGCAATCCACGACCCAGTGTATACGTATCTCAGTATTGATCACAACTCAAACTATATATATTTTGGAATCAACCTCAACCCTGTATAGCTAACTCCAACATTCACATATAGAGTGTCTATGGTTGTTCCGAAATATATATAGATGTGTCGACATGATAGGTCGAAACATTGTATACGTGTCTATGGTATCTCAAGATTACATAATATATAATACAAGTTGATTAAGTTATGGTTGGAATAGATTTGTTACCAATTTTCACGTAGCTAAAATGAGAAAAATTATCCAATCTTGTTTTACCCATAACTTCTTCATTTTAAATCCGTTTTGAGTGAATCAAATTGCTATGGTTTCATATTGAACTCTATTTTATGAATCTAAACAAAAAAAATATAGGTTTCTAGTCGGAAAAATAAGTTACAAGTCGTTTTTGTAAAGGTAGTCATTTCAGTCGAAAGAACGACGTCTAGATGACCATTTTAGAAAACATACTTCCACTTTGAGTTTAACCATAATTTTTGGATATAGTTTCATGTTCATAATATAAATCATTTTCTCAGAATAACAACTTTTAAATCAAAGGTTATCATAGTTTTTAATTAACTAACCCAAAACAGCCCGCGGTGTTACTACGACGGCGTAAATCCGATTTTACGGTGTTTTTCGTGTTTTCAGGTTTTAAATCATTAAGTTAGCATATCATATAGATATAGAACATGTGTTTAGTTGATTTTAAAAGTCAAGTTAGAAGGATTAACTTTTGTTTGCGAACAAGTTTAGAATTAACTAAACTATGTTCTAGTGATTACAAGTTTAAACCTTCGAATAAGATAGCTTTATATGTATGAATCGAATGATGTTATGAACATCATTACTACCTTAAGTTCCTTGGATGAACCTACTGGAAAAGAGAAAAATGGATCTAGCTTCAATGGATCCTTGGATGGCTCAAAGTTCTTGAAGCAAAATCATGACACGAAAACAAGTTCAAGTAAGATCATCACTTGAAATAAGATTGTTATAGTTATAGAAATTGAACCAAAGTTTGAATATGATTATTACCTTGTATTAGAATGATAACCTACTGTAAGAAACAAAGATTTCTTGAGGTTGGATGATCACCTTACAAGATTGGAAGTGAGCTAGCAAACTTGAAAGTATTCTTGATTTTATGAAACTAGAACTTTTGGAATTTATGAAGAACACTTAGAACTTGAAGATAGAACTTGAGAGAGTTCAATTAGATGAAGAAAATTGAAGAATGAAAGTGTTTGTAGGTGTTTTTGGTCGTTGGTGTATGGATTAGATATAAAGGATATGTAATTTTGTTTTCATGTAAATAAGTCATGAATGATTACTCATATTTTTGTAATCTTATGAGATATTTCATGCTAGTTGCCAAATGATGGTTCCCACATGTGTTAGGTGACTCACATGGGCTGCTAAGAGCTGATCATTGGAGTGTATATACCAATAGTACATACATCTAAAAGCTGTGTATTGTACGAGTACGAATACGGGTGCATACGAGTAGAATTGTTGATGAAACTGAACGAGAATGTAATTGTAAGCATTTTTGTTAAGTAGAAGTATTTTGATAAGTGTATTGAAGTCTTTCAAAAGTGTATAAATATATATTAAAACACTACATGTATATACATTTTAACTGAGTCGTTAAGTCATCGTTAGTCGTTACATGTAAATGTTGTTTTGAAACCTTTAGGTTAACGATCTTGTTAAATGTTGTTAACCCAATGTTTATAATATCAAAAGAGATTTTAAATTATTATATTATCATGATATTATGATGTACGAATATCTCTTAATATGATATATATACATTAAATATCGTTACAACGATAATCGTTACACATATGTCTCGTTTCAAAATCATTAAGTTAGTAGTCTTGTTTTTACATATGTAGTTCATTGTTAATATACTTAATGATATGTTTAATTATCATAATATAATGTTAACTATATATATAACCATATATATGTCATCATATAGTTTTTACAAGTTTTAACGTTCGTAAATCACCGGTCAACTTGGGTGGTCAATTGTCTATATGAAACCTATTTCAA